>NW_028123046.1:0-210889 GCF_965194805.1 Balaenoptera borealis
GCAGAAACTAACACACAATTGTAAAGCAATTATACTCCAATAAAGATGTAAAAGAAAAAAAAAAGCCCAGAGATAAACCTACACACCTATGGCCCACTAATCTATGACAAAGGAGGCAAGGGTATACAAAGGAGAAAAGACAGTCTCTTCAATAAGTGGTGCTGGGAAAAATGGACAGCTACATGTAAAAGAATGAAATTAGAACACTCCCTAACACCATACACAAAAAATAAACTCAAAATGGATTAGAGACCGAAATGTAAGACCGGACACTATAAAACTCTTAGAGGAAAACATAGGAAGAATACTCTTTGACATAAATCACAGCAAGATCTTTTTTGATCCACCTCCTAGAGTAATGGAATAAAAAAAAATAAACATATGGGAGCAAATGAAACCTAAAAGCTTTTGCAAAGCAAAGGAAACTACAAACAAGACGAAAAGACAACCCTCACAATGGGAGAAAATATTTGCAAACGAATCAATGGACAAAGGATTAATCTCCAATGTATATAAACAGCTCATGCAGCTCAACAGTAAAAAAACAAACAACCCAATCCAAAAATGGGCAGATGACGTAAATAGACATTTGTCCCAAGAAGACATACAGATGACCAAGAAGCACATGAAAAGCTGCTCAACATCACTAATTATTAGAGAAATATAAACCAAAACTACAATGAGGTATCGCCTCACACGAGTTAGAATGGGCATCATCAGAAAATCTACAAGCAACAAATGCTGGAGAGGGTGTGGAGAAAAGGGAACCCTCTTACACTATTTGTGGGAATGTAAATTGATACAGTCACGATGGAGAACAGTATGGAGGTTCCTTAAGAAACTAAAAATAGAATTACCATATGACCCAGCAATCCCACTACTGGCCATATACCCAGAGAAAACCATAATTCAAAAAGACATATTCACCACAATATTCATTGCAGCACTATTTACAATAGCCAGGTCATGGAAGCAACCTAAATGCCCATAGACAGACGAACAGAAAAGATGTGCTACATATATAAAATGGAATATTACTCAGCCATAAAAAGGAATGAAATTGGGTCATTTGTAGAGACGTGGATAGATCTAGAGACTGTCATACAGAGTGAAGTAAGTCAGAAAGAGAAAAACAAATATCGTATATTAACGCATACATGTGGAACCTAGAAAAATGGTAAAGATGAACCGGTTTGCAAGGCAGAAATAGAGACACAGATGTAGAGAACAAATGTATGGACACCAAGGGGGGAAAGTGGCAGGGTGGTGGTGGTGGGATGAATTGCGAGCCTGGGATTGACATATATACACTTATATGTATAAAATAGGTTACCAATAAGAGCCTGCTGTATAAAAAAATGAATAAAATAAATTCAAAAATTAAAAAATAAGTAATACTTAAAAAAATAAAACAGAAAAAAAGTTCTGTCCTTCCCATAGACGTATTTATATGAATGAATTATTTCCATGCTTATATCCATAAATACAAAAAGAGGAATAAAACTTACCTTGAACCAAAAAAGAAAAAAAAAAAAAACAAAAACAGAACCCACTGGTCATACAGAGGAAAACCCTATCAGGGCACTTGCTCCAGGGGTAAACAATTCTGAAGTTGGTCACAGGTGGGGAATCATCTCCCATGCAGCCAGCAGCCCCCACACGAGGAGCGTCCTCATTGCAAAGCTGGGGGACCGTGAGGAGGCGTCTCTGAGTAAACGTGAGCTGAGCCCCAGGCCAGCTGCTGCTGAACTTTTCCCACCCTTCCCAGGTAAAACACCTGAATGTGTGCAAAGACTTTAAAAACTAGAGGAAGGGGCTTGGAGTCACACCAGCGACAGCACGCAGGCCGACTTGGTGCCTGCAGGCCAGCCAGGATGGTCCTGGCCCCGGGCGCTCGTCTGGAAGCTTTCCATTTCCCTGCCTGAGGTACCCCTCCTGTCCCGGCCCCCACTGCTTTTTTCCTTCCTCACCTCTGCCCGGGGAGAAATTCCAGCAGCAAGTATGGGTGACACATCCTCTTCTTTAGCAGGTGGCAGCCCGGCAACTCCTGCAGAAAGTCCAGCAGAGCCCCAGTCACACTGGGCCACTCATAGAGCCGTGGGCCCTACTCCCTCCCACCAGCCCAACCCCGAGACTGCTGACGGGGCAGAGAATATGGCGTCAGGCACAGCTGCAGAGGCTTTTGCTGCCTGGAGGGGTGTTTATATTGACCTCAACCCAGGCACACCTGGGAAGGGCTGGCCGGCCGGGTCAGGCTGCCCAGGTCAGCCAATCCTCGCCCCTCAGGGGCTCAGAGTTGCAGAAAATGGGCCTTGCTGCACCGGCCAGATCCAAGGAACAGGTGTAGGGTCCCGAGAGTCAGGATAGATAAGGGGCGGCAGCCCTGGCTTGTTTTCGAATCATTTTATCTGGTCCATGAGTGGGAGACAACTTCAAGAAGACCCTCTGCTAATGAGAGGAACCCAGGAGTCAGGGAGAGGAGGGGTGGTGGGTGGAGACAGAGGCCTGGTGCCCCGGCTGCAGTGGAAGCCCCTGGAAGACCAGGCAGAGGGAGGCCGCACAGAGTGAAGCCTAGGGTCACAGACCTGTTGGAGCTGCTGTTTGTTAGTTCAAGCTCTGCTCTGAGGTGCTCTGTGTCAGCTCTGAGTGACAGGGGTGCTGGGGGTGCTCTGCAATGAGGGCTATGTGCACGGTTCCTGTGTGCCCAGCCCTGCCGGGGTACCTGTCCACGGGAGCTCCATATCCAGGGAGGGGCCTGCCCACGAGAGCCCCGTGGGCTGCTGCGTACCTGCCCAGGTGAGCTCCATATCCTGGGAGGGGCCTGACCACAAGAGCCCCGTGGGCTGCTGGGGACCTGGTAGAGGACGCCAGGACAGTCAGTGAAGCCACAGAGGATATACATCTAGTAGTTCCTAATTCCTACACCCTGCTGGTCATTCTACCATCCACCAGGACATGGCATTCTGTATTAGACTTCAATGATGCCTTCTTCTGTATTCCATTAGTCCCAGAGTCACAAGAAATTTTGGCTGTGAGTGGCAGGACTCAACCTACAACAAAAACAATACTGCTGGGCCGTCCTGCCCCAGGGGTTCAAAAATTCCCACACCATCTTTGGGGAAACGTTAGCTAAAGACCTAAAAGATCTACCTCTGGAGAAGGGAACCCTCCTTCAATATGCAGATGACATTCTGATCACCAGCCCGACTAAGGAGGCCTCTGAACTACCTAGCCAATAAAAGATAGAAGGTGTCCAAGGAAAAGGCTCAAATATCACAAACTAAGGTGGCCTTCCTGGGCTTCATTCGCACAGAAGGTCGGAGAAGCCCACCCCAGGAAAGGGAAGAAGCCATTTGCAGCCTCACCTTTCCTGAAACTAGAAGACAGCTTAGGGGTTCCTGGGGAGACCGGGGTTTGCTGCATCTGGATCCCTAACTACAGTCTAATAGCTGGGCCTCTATATGAAACACTGAAAGGAAAAGATGATGATCCTTTTGAATAGAATCCAGAAGGGGCCTTTCAAGAATGGAAAGAGCAGTCAATTCAGACCCTGGCCCTGGACCTCCCTAAGTTAGCTAAACCCTTTGACCTTTACATTCCTGGTCCAAGGCGAATCGCCCTTGGAGTATTAGTGCAAAAACTGGGACCACTTGAAATGGAACAATGCAAGAATGCCCTCCAGGCATTGGCCAGCCACCCCATCCGACCAGGATACTGGGGGTATCTAAAAACCTGGAAATCAGCAGCCCGCAAGGCCAGCTCCCTCCTAAGGGAAAAGGACGCCACTTGGTGATCCTAACCACCCACCATGCCCTGAAGTTGCAGGGATTGCTCCGTGGGCACAATGACCTCGAGTGAGGAGGCCCTCCAACACCAACCTCCAGAGAGACAACCTGGGGCAATGGGCCCCCATGACGACTCGTGTGACCATCACTTGACCTGGAGCTTCTCTCAGAAAACAACAAGAGTGTGCCCCCAAAGAGCAGACTATTGCTTACAGGACTTACTGCACCCAGAGCGGAGCTAATAAACTTGGCAGGGGAACCGTAAATAACGCTGCCACCATAGAAAAGCCTACAGACACCGCAGTGACGGCGGCCAATGAGACCGGCTGTACTCCTGGCTACTTCAAAAGGCCGTTGACTGAGTGGCCGTCATGGTCCTGGATCACCACCGGCCCTGGACTGTCTGGGAGTTGAGCAAGCAGGGCTCTGACACCTGGTGCTGTTTGTACGTTAATTCAGTGGCCTAACTGAAGAAAGCACAGACTACTGGTCAGAGCATCTAGGCTGGCAGAAACCATCAGCCTAAGGGGGCCGAACCAATGTGGAGCAGGGTAAAACCGCCCACCCCCCCAGCGTCTCTGCACATCTCTTTCTTGGACCCTTAAAGGTCATTAGATTCTATAAAACTTCCAATGCTGGTGCTCAGGCAGACGAGCAGTGAGGGAGGAGGCCTGCGGACAATCAACCTCACCTGGAGGCTGCTGGTGAGAAGTCCTGCCCCTCCCCCCGGGTATGAGGACACCCAACTCAGCATGAAGCATTTACAGAAGACGTGTCTGCACCCTCAGCGCCCCAAGAATGAGGAATGGGACAAAAGGCAGAGGAGGGCTTTGTCACTGGCAAAGCCCATTAAAAATTCCTGGGAGATAAAAATAGAATCTGGGCAATAAAATAAAGTCTAACCATTTTTTCCTTTGTGCTTTGTCTAATTTCACTTGCTCCTAGGTTTCCACATGCAGAGGTCCCACACCCGACACTTCAGACCCGATTTCCTCGTGCAAAATGGCTGGGCCGACACCTCAGCTCGTGGGGCCCCGTGCAGACTCTGCGACATAGAGCCTGAGCTCCAGCCAACCTGGCCCTCGAGAGCTCCGCCCCCTCCCTCCTGCTGATGCTGACAGGATCCCTACACAGCAGCCCGGCCCACAACCCGCAGGGGAGCACACACTCTCACCTCTCCATTCTCTGATCAAAATATAAAGTTTTCCTTTGCTTCTGAACCAAAGTCAGTCTCGATCTGTTGGCTCCAATGACACTGGGCAGGGAGACCCTTGTTGGGGCCCACTCTGCAGGATCAGTAACAGAATTTGAGAACATTGTAACTTCAATGAACAGATGTGTGAGCCAAACTGTAATTAACATAGAGCAGTGTATAAGGCTCGTGTAAAATAAGATGTTTCTAACACTTCCATTTGATATTTCCATCACTTTATTATAAGCAAGTTCAGTGGAGGGGTTTGTCTTATTTGTCAGGTCAACAGTAGAGAAATGCAGTGATTTCTTTCCAAGGATGTACATCTAATAATCTTGGTTGAAGTTTCAACCTTGTTTGGAATGATTTTCCATTGAAAATGATACCTCTCTTTCAGCTCCTAGATTTCTGAGAAGTATAAAATCTTATATTTTTTATTACCAAAGGGGAAAGGTGGGAGGAGGGATAAATTAACAGTTTCAGACTAACATATACACACTGCTATGTATAAAATATATCATCAACAAGGAACTACTGTATAGCACAGGGAACTATACTCAATATTTTGTAATGACCCCTGAGGGGAAATAATCTGAAAAACAATAGATATCTATATCGACATCATCTATCAACTACAGATAAAATGGAAACTAAAGGAGGCCGATGGTGAGCGTTTCTGAACCTGAAGACTTCAATCATCTAAAGTTCGGACTCTGCCCACGGCCCAAGTCCCTTAATGAACACACATGTACCAGTAGCTTAAAAATTCCCCAGATTGGAGTTCGGGGAGACACTGATTTGGAAAAATCCCTTGTGTTCTCCTTACATACACGGGACCTTTCCTACAGCTAAAACATGCCTGTGACACCCAGAAGATGGAACACGGTTGGATCAGGAAGATTTGGGAAAAGGCACCAAAACTCCTAATTTCCTGGTTGTTGGGTTCACCTCTCCAGCCTTTTTCCTTAAAATCTCCCCACTTGAGGATGTCAGCACCTTCAACATCCAGTTGCACAGAAATTGGAATTTGTCCAAAGGAAGAAGGGGAAGGAGGAGAAACAAGGAGAGCCAAGCCCTAGATGTTCGGAGAGGCACATGTCACTCTACTTTCCAGTCAGGAAGAAGAATTAAGAAAAGGCTTAGCCTGCCACCGGGAACCAGAGTAGGGCCAGAAGCAAATGAGAGTTTCTGCGGAAAGCTCCCAAAAAAGCGAGTTGAAAAATGGAGCTCAGGGGCACTGCAATTCACAAATCTGCAGAGTTATAAATGATAACTCTCGTCCACAAATATATTGAGGGAAGGCAACGAAGAGGATTTGAAATCAAGGCAGAATTGCAGGAAACAGATTTCAGGAGTTAGATTCGAATCACCCCTAAAGCACATGAAAAGCGGCAAAACGTCGACAATGATGCACTTGGCCAAAAAGAGCATATGCGTTTTTTTCTGAATGAATTCAGGAAAAAACCCATAGGCCCTTTGTGGCCAACCAAGCAAGCCGGAAATGCAATTCAGCTCTACAAAGAAGTCTGACTTCCCATCGGTCAAAATGGCCTTGCTAAAAAAGTGTAAAAACAAGAAATGCAGGAGAGGCCAGGGAGGAAAGGGAGCCTTGTTACACTGATGGGTGGGGTATAAATTTCCAATGATGACTCTGGAGAAGGGTATGGTGTTTCCTAAAACATCTAAAAAACACAGCTAGAGAGAAAGGAGCACATCCACTCATGGGCGTAGAAATTGGGAAAACTAAAAATCACCAAGACACAGGCACCCCAAACATTAGGGCTGCTCTGTAGACAAAAACCTCCACTTAATTCCACCTTAAATATCCAAGGAAAGAGAAAAATGGATAAAGAAGTTGTGGTCCTTATGTACAATGCAATATCACTCAGCCATGAAATCAATGTCATAAGGTTAGTAGCAGCATGATGAGTGGATTTAGGTACGAAGATTCTAAGTGAAATAAGTCACACAGAAAAGGACACTTCTCATAAGGTATCACTGATAGAGGGAATGTAAAAACCGTTACACTTGAACTGAATTACAAAACAGAACAGAGTCACACATGCAGAAAACACACTATGGCTGCTTAACGGGAAAGGTGAGGTGGGGTGATACATAAAACAAGGGTATCAAATTAGCTCAGATACCGTTCCATAAACCCAATATGTAATAGACAAGACCTACTCCTTGCTCAGAAAACTGGACTCAACACGCCCTATTCACCGCACAAGAATATATCTGACTAATAATAATCGTAAAACCTATGTATTGATATCTCTCTGTTAGTGTGTCAAGTGGGTGTAAAGCGGCATAAACACAGCAGTGAAAAGCAGCTAAACCCCATTATAAAAATAAATTACTTTGAAACATCCATGAAACAAAGACGGTGAAAGAGAGAGAAATTCTTACACAATGCGTTCAGGGGCTGTGATGCAACCTGGATTGACCATATCTAGACCCACAGCTGGATGAGACATAAGGGTGGACACTCTTGGGGCTGAGAGGTTTGGTGAGGTTGGGTGAGCAAATGCAGGCCCTTTAAAGTAATACTGCGTGGTACCCATCGCATGGGTCCCAAATCTCCAGGTTCAAGGGCATCTTCCTACATCAAAAACATGCATGAGAAACCCAGAAGATGGTACACCGTGTGATGGGGAAAGGTTTCTAAAACGCACCTCATTTCTCATCGCCTTGTGCCCGGGTTCGCCATTCCAGCCGCTTTACTAGCAAGCTCCCTACTTGGAGCATCAGCACCTTTAACCTCCTGTTCCATACAGGTTGCAATTTGTCCTGAGGATAAACGGGAAGACGTGGAACCAACGAGAGACTAGCTCTTGGTGTTGGGACAGGCACAGGTCACTCTATTTTCCCATCAGAAAGAAGAATTAACCACAGGCTCAGCCTGACCCCCGGAACCAAAACAGGGCCTGAAGCCATTCTGCGATTTTGCGGCCAGCTCCCATAAAAACGAGTTGTAAAATGGAGGTTCAGGGCACTGCAATTCACAAACCTGCAGAGTTATAAATGATAACTCTCGTCCACAAATATATTGAGGGAAGGCAAAGAAGAGGATTTGAAATCAAGGCAGAATTGCACGAAACAGATTTCAGGAGGTAGATACGAATCGCCTTTAAAGCACATGAAAAGCGGCAAAACGTTGACAATGATGCCCTTGGCCAAAAAGGGCGTATGCGTTTTTTCCTGAATATATTCAGGAAAAAACGCATACGCCCTTTTTGGCCAACCAAGCAACCTGGAAAGGCAAATCAGCGCTACAAAGAAGTCTCGCTTCCCATCGGTCAAAAGGGCCATGCTGAAAAAAGTGTCAAAACCAGAAATGCAGGACAGGCCATGGAGAAATGGGAGCCTTGCTACACTGATGGGCGGGATGTAAATTGCCAAGAGCCACTCTGGAGAAGTGTCCGGTGAGTCCTGAAACATCTGAAAAACACAGCTTAGAGAGCATAGGGCACTTCCACTCATGGGGGTATAAATTGGGAAAATTAAAAATCAGCAAGACACAAGCACCCCAAAGTTTAGGGCTGCTCTGTTGACCAGGACCTCCACTTCATTCCACCTTAAATATCCCAGGAAAGAGAAAAATGGATAAAGAAGTTGTGGTCCTTATGTACAATGGAATATCACTCAGCCAGGAAATCAATGTCGTAAGGTTAGTAGCAGCATGATGAGTGGATTTAGGTACGACGATTCTAAGTGAAATAAGTCACACAGAAAAGGACACTTCTCATAAGGTATCACTGATAGAGGGAATGTAAAAACCGTTACACTTGAACTGAATTACAAAACAGAACAGAGTCACACATGCAGAAAACACACTATGGCTGCTTAACGGGAAAGGTGAGGTGGGGTGATACATAAAACAAGGGTATCAAATTAGCTCAGATACCGTTCCATAAACCCAATATGTAATAGACAAGACCTACTCCTTGCTCAGAGAACTGGACTCAACACGCCCTATTCACCGCACAAGAATATATCTGACTAATAATAATCGTAAAACCTAAGTATTGATATCTCTCTGTTAGTGTGTCAAGTGGGTGTAAAGCGGCATAAACACAGCAGTGAAAAGCAGCTAAACCCCATTATAAAAATAAATTACTTTGAAACACCCATGAAACAAAGACAGTGAAAGAGAGAGAAATTCTTACACAATGCGTTCAGGGGCTGTGATGCAACCTGGATTGACCATATCTAGACGCACAGCTGGATGAGACATAAGGGTGGACACTCTTGGGGCTGAGAGGTTTGGTGAGGTTGGGTGAGCAAACGCAGACCCTTTAAAGGAATACTGCGTGGTACCCATCGCATGGGTCCCAAATCTCCAGGTTCAAGGGCATCTTCCTTCATCAAAAACATGTATGAGAAACCCAGAAGATGGTACACCGTGTGATGGGGAAAGGTTTCTAAAACGCACCTCATTTCTCATCTCCTTGTGCCCGGGTTCGCCATTCCAGCCGCTTTACTAGCAAGCTCCCTACTTGGAGCATCAGCACCTTTAACCTCCTGTTCCGTACAGGTTGCAATTTGTCCTGAGGATAAACGGGAAGACGTGGAACCAACGTGAGACTAGCTCTTGGTGTTGGGACAGGCACAGGTCACTCTATTTTCCCATCAGAAAGAAGAATTAACCACAGGCTCAGCCTGCCCCCCGGAACCAGAACAGAGCCTGAAGCCATTATGCGATTTTGCGGCCAGCTCCCATAAAAACGAGTTGTAAAATGGAGGTTCAGGGCACTGCAATTCACAAACCTGCAGAGTTATAAATCATAACTCTCGTCCACAAATATATTGAGGGAAGGCAAAGAAGAGGATTTGAAATCAAGGCAGAATTGCAGGAAACAGATTTCAGGAGGTAGATACGAATCGCCTTTAAAGCACATGAAAAGCGGCAAAACGTTGACAATGATGCCCTTGGCCAAAAAGGGCGTATGCGTTTTTTCCTGAATATATTCAGGAAAAAACGCATACGCCCTTTTTGGCCAACCAAGCAACCTGGAAAGGCAAATCAGCGCTACAAACAAGTCTCGCTTCCCATCGGTCAAAAGGGCCATGCTGAAAAAAGTGTCAAAACCAGAAATGCAGGACAGGCCATGGAGAAATGGGAGCCTTGCTACACTGATGGGCGGGATGTAAATTGCCAAGAGCCACTCTGGAGAAGTGTCCGGTGAGTCCTGAAACATCTGAAAAACACAGCTTAGAGAGCATAGGGCACTTCCACTCATGGGGGTATAAATTGGGAAAATGAAAAATCAGCAAGACACAAGCACCCCAAAGTTTAGGGCTGCTCTGTTGACCAGGACCTCCACTTCATTCCACCTTAAATATCCCAGGAAAGAGAAAAATGGATAAAGAAGTTGTGGTCCTTATGTACAATGGAATATCACTCAGCCAGGAAATCAATGTCATAAGGCTAGTAGCAGCATGATGAGTGGATTTAGGTATGACGATTCTAAGTGAAATAAGTCACACAGAAAAGGACACTTCTCATAAGGTATCACTGATAGAGGGAATGTAAAAACCGTTACACTTGAACTGAATTACAAAACAGAACAGAGTCACACATGCAGAAAACACACTATGGCTGCTTAACGGGAAAGGTGAGGTGGGGTGATACATAAAACAAGGGTATCAAATTAGCTCAGATACCGTTCCATAAACCCAATATGTAATAGACAAGACCTACTCCTTGCTCAGAGAACTGGACTCAACACGCCCTATTCACCGCACAAGAATATATCTGACTAATAATAATCGTAAAACCTATGTATTGATATCTCTCTGTTAGTGTGTCAAGTGGGTGTAAAGCGGCATAAACACAGCAGTGAAAAGCAGCTAAACCCCATTATAAAAATAAATTACTTTGAAACACCCATGAAACAAAGACAATGAAAGAGAGAGAAATTCTTACACAATGCGTTCAGGGGCTGTGATGCAACCTGGATTGACCATATCTAGACGCACAGCTGGATGAGACATAAGGGTGGACACTCTTGGGGCTGAGAGGTTTGGTGAGGTTGGGTGAGCAAACGCAGACCCTTTAAAGTAATACTGTGTGGTACCCATCGCATGGGTCCCAAATCTCCAGGTTCAAGGGCATCTTCCTACATCAAAAACATGCATGAGAAACCCAGAAGATGGTACACCGTGTGATGGGGAAAGGTTTCTAAAACGCACCTCATTTCTCATCTCCTTGTGCCCGGGTTCGCCATTCCAGCCGCTTTACTAGCAAGCTCCCTACTTGGGGCATCAGCACCTTTAACCTCCTGTTCCGTAGAGGTTGCAATTTGTCCTGAGGATAAACGGGAAGACGTGGAACCAACGAGAGACTAGCTCTTGGTGTTGGGACAGGCACAGGTCACTCTATTTTCCCATCAGAAAGAAGAATTAACCACAGGCTCAGCCTGACCCCCGGAACCAGAACAGGACCTGAAGCCATTCTGCGATTTTGCGGCCAGCTCCCATAAAAACGAGTTGTAAAATGGAGGTTCAGGGCACTGCAATTCACAAACCTGCAGAGTTATAAATGATAACTCTCGTCCACAAATATATTGAGGGAAGGCAAAGAAGAGGATTTGAAATCAAGGCAGAATTGCAGGAAACAGATTTCAGGAGGTAGATACGAATCGCCTTTAAAGCACATGAAAAGCGGCAAAACGTTGACAATGATGCCCTTGGCCAAAAAGGGCGTATGCGTTTTTTCCTGAATATATTCAGGAAAAAACGCATACGCCCTTTTTGGCCAACCAAGCAACCTGGAAAGGCAAATCAGCGCTACAAAGAAGTCTCGCTTCCCATCGGTCAAAAGGGCCATGCTGAAAAAAGTGTCAAAACCAGAAATGCAGGACAGGCCATGGAGAAATGGGAGCCTTGCTACACTGATGGGCGGGATGTAAATTGCCAAGAGCCACTCTGGAGAAGTGTCCGGTGAGTCCTGAAACATCTGAAAAACACAGCTTAGAGAGCATAGGGCACTTCCACTCATGGGGGTATAAATTGGGAAAATTAAAAATCAGCAACACACAAGCACCCCAAAGTTTAGGGCTGCTCTGTTGACCAGGACCTCCACTTCATTCCACCTTAAATATCCCAGGAAAGAGAAAAATGGATAAAGAAGTTGTGGTCCTTATGTACAATGGAATATCACTCAGCCAGGAAATCAATGTCGTAAGGTTAGTAGCAGCATGATGAGTGGATTTAGGTACGACGATTCTAAGTGAAATAAGTCACACAGAAAAGGACACTTCTCATAAGGTATCACTGATAGAGGGAATGTAAAAACCGTTACACTTGAACTGAATTACAAAACAGAACAGAGTCACACATGCAGAAAACACACTATGGCTGCTTAACGGGAAAGGTGAGGTGGGGTGATACATAAAACAAGGGTATCAAATTAGCTCAGATACCGTTCCATAAACCCAATATGTAATAGACAAGACCTACTCCTTGCTCAGAGAACTGGACTCAACACGCCCTATTCACCGCACAACAATATATCTGACTAATAATAATCGTAAAACCTATGTATTGATATCTCTCTGTTAGTGTGTCAAGTGGGTGTAAAGCGGCATAAACACAGCAGTGAAAAGGAGCTAAACCCCATTATAAAAATAAATTACTTTGAAACACCCATGAAACAAAGACAGTGAAAGAGAGAGAAATTCTTACACAATGCGTTCAGGGGCTGTGATGCAACCTGGATTGACCATATCTAGACGCACAGCTGGATGAGACATAAGGGTGGACACTCTTGGGGCTGAGAGGTTTGGTGAGGTTGGGTGAGCAAACGCAGACCCTTTAAAGGAATACTGCGTGGTACCCATCGCATGGGTCCCAAATCTCCAGGTTCAAGGGCATCTTCCTACATCAAAAACATGCATGAGAAACCCAGAACATGGTACACCGTGTGATGGGGAAAGGTTTCTAAAACGCACCTCATTTCTCATCGCCTTGTGCCCGGGTTCGCCATTCCAGCCGCTTTACTAGCAAGCTCCCTACTTGGAGCATCAGCACCTTTAACCTCCTGTTCCGTAGAGGTTGCAATTTGTCCTGAGGATAAACGGGAAGACGTGGAACCAACGAGAGACTAGCTCTTGGTGTTGGGACAGGCACAGGTCACTCTATTTTCCCATCAGAAAGAAGAATTAACCACAGGCTCAGCCTGACCCCCGGAACCAGAACAGGACCTGAAGCCATTCTGCGATTTTGCGGCCAGCTCCCATAAAAACGAGTTGTAAAATGGAGGTTCAGGGCACTGCAATTCACAAACCTGCAGAGTTATAAATGATAACTCTCGTCCACAAATATATTGAGGGAAGGCAAAGAAGAGGATTTGAAATCAAGGCAGAATTGCAGGAAACAGATTTCAGGAGGTAGATACGAATCGCCTTTAAAGCACATGAAAAGCGGCAAAACGTTGACAATGATGCCCTTGGCCAAAAAGGGCGTATGCGTTTTTTCCTGAATATATTCAGGAAAAAACGCATACGCCCTTTTTGGCCAACCAAGCAACCTGGAAAGGCAAATCAGCGCTACAAAGAAGTCTCGCTTCCCATCGGTCAAAAGGGCCATGCTGAAAAAAGTGTCAAAACCAGAAATGCAGGACAGGCCATGGAGAAATGGGAGCCTTGCTACACTGATGGGCGGGATGTAAATTGCCAAGAGCCACTCTGGAGAAGTGTCCGGTGAGTCCTGAAACATCTGAAAAACACAGCTTAGAGAGCATAGGGCACTTCCACTCATGGGGGTATAAATTGGGAAAATTAAAAATCAGCAAGACACAAGCACCCCAAAGTTTAGGGCTGCTCTGTTGACCAGGACCTCCACTTCATTCCACCTTAAATATCCCAGGAAAGAGAAAAATGGATAAAGAAGTTGTGGTCCTTATGTACAATGGAATATCACTCAGCCAGGAAATCAATGTCGTAAGGTTAGTAGCAGCATGATGAGTGGATTTAGGTACGACGATTCTAAGTGAAATAAGTCACACAGAAAAGGACACTTCTCATAAGGTATCACTGATAGAGGGAATGTAAAAACCGTTACACTTGAACTGAATTACAAAACAGAACAGAGTCACACATGCAGAAAACACACTATGGCTGCTTAACGGGAAAGGTGAGGTGGGGTGATACATAAAACAAGGGTATCAAATTAGCTCAGATACCGTTCCATAAACCCAATATGTAATAGACAAGACCTACTCCTTGCTCAGAGAACTGGACTCAACACGCCCTATTCACCGCACAACAATATATCTGACTAATAATAATCGTAAAACCTATGTATTGATATCTCTCTGTTAGTGTGTCAAGTGGGTGTAAAGCGGCATAAACACAGCAGTGAAAAGGAGCTAAACCCCATTATAAAAATAAATTACTTTGAAACACCCATGAAACAAAGACAGTGAAAGAGAGAGAAATTCTTACACAATGCGTTCAGGGGCTGTGATGCAACCTGGATTGACCATATCTAGACGCACAGCTGGATGAGACATAAGGGTGGACACTCTTGGGGCTGAGAGGTTTGGTGAGGTTGGGTGAGCAAACGCAGACCCTTTAAAGGAATACTGCGTGGTACCCATCGCATGGGTCCCAAATCTCCAGGTTCAAGGGCATCTTCCTACATCAAAAACATGCATGAGAAACCCAGAAGATGGTACACCGTGTGATGGGGAAAGGTTTCTAAAACGCACCTCATTTCTCATCGCCTTGTGCCCGGGTTCGCCATTCCAGCCGCTTTACTAGCAAGCTCCCTACTTGGAGCATCAGCACCTTTAACCTCCTGTTCCGTAGAGGTTGCAATTTGTCCTGAGGATAAACGGGAAGACATGGAACCAACGAGAGACTAGCTCTTGGTGTTGGGACAGGCACAGGTCACTCTATTTTCCCATCAGAAAGAAGAATTAACCACAGGCTCAGCCTGCGCCCCAGAACCAGAACAGGGCCTGAAGCCATTCTGCGATTTTGCGGCCAGCTCCCATAAAAACGAGTTGTAAAATGGAGGTTCAGGGCACTGCAATTCACAAACCTGCAGAGTTATAAATGATAACTCTCGTCCACAAATATATTGAGGGAAGGCAAAGAAGAGGATTTGAAATCAAGGCAGAATTGCAGGAAACAGATTTCAGGAGGTAGATACGAATCGCCTTTAAAGCACATGAAAAGCGGCAAAACGTTGACAATGATGCCCTTGGCCAAAAAGGGCGTATGCGTTTTTTCCTGAATATATTCAGGAAAAAACGCATACGCCCTTTTTGGCCAACCAAGCAACCTGGAAAGGCAAATCAGCGCTACAAAGAAGTCTCGCTTCCCATCGGTCAAAAGGGCCATGCTGAAAAAAGTGTCAAAACCAGAAATGCAGGACAGGCCATGGAGAAATGGGAGCCTTGCTACACTGATGGGCGGGATGTAAATTGCCAAGAGCCACTCTGGAGAAGTGTCCGGTGAGTCCTGAAACATCTGAAAAACACAGCTTAGAGAGCATAGGGCACTTCCACTCATGGGGGTATAAATTGGGAAAATTAAAAATCAGCAAGACACAAGCACCCCAAAGTTTAGGGCTGCTCTGTTGACCAGGACCTCCACTTCATTCCACCTTAAATATCCCAGGAAAGAGAAAAATGGATAAAGAAGTTGTGGTCCTTATGTACAATGGAATATCACTCAGCCAGGAAATCAATGTCGTAAGGTTAGTAGCAGCATGATGAGTGGATTTAGCTACGACGATTCTAAGTGAAATAAGTCACACAGAAAAGGACACTTCTCATAAGGTATCACTGATAGAGGGAATGTAAAAACCGTTACACTTGAACTGAATTACAAAACAGAACAGAGTCACACATGCAGAAAACACACTATGGCTGCTTAACGGGAAAGGTGAGGTGGGGTGATACATAAAACAAGGGTATCAAATTAGCTCAGATACCGTTCCATAAACCCAATATGTAATAGACAAGACCTACTCCTTGCTCAGAGAACTGGACTCAACACGCCCTATTCACCGCACAAGAATATATCTGATTAATAATAATCGTAAAACCTATGTATTGATATCTCTCTGTTAGTGTGTCAAGTGGGTGTAAAGCGGCATAAACACAGCAGTGAAAAGCAGCTAAACCCCATTATAAAAATAAATTACTTTGAAACACCCATGAAACAAAGACAGTGAAAGAGAGAGAAATTCTTACACAATGCGTTCAGGGGCTGTGATGCAACCTGGATTGACCATATCTAGACGCACAGCTGGATGAGACATAAGGGTGGACACTCTTGGGGCTGAGAGGTTTGGTGAGGTTGGGTGAGCAAACGCAGACCCTTTAAAGTAATACTGCGTGGTACCCATCGCATGGGTCCCAAATCTCCAGGTTCAAGGGCATCTTCCTACATCAAAAACATGCATGAGAAACCCAGAAGATGGTACACCGTGTGATGGGGAAAGGTTTCTAAAACACACCTCATTTCTCATCTCCTTGTGCCCGGGTTCGCCATTCCAGCCTCTTTACTAGCAAGCTCCCTACTTGGAGCATCAGCACCTTTAACCTCCTGTTCCATACAGGTTGCAGTTTGTCCTGAGGATAAACGGGAATACGTGGAACCAAAGAGAGACTAGCTCTTGGTGTTGGGACAGGCACAGGTCACTCTATTTTCCCATCAGAAAGAAGAATTAACCACAGGCTCAGCCTGCGCCCCGGAACCAGAACAGGGCCTGAAGCCATTCTGCGATTTTGCGGCCAGCTCCCATAAAAACGAGTTGTAAAATGGAGGTTCATGGCACTGCAATTCACAAACCTGCAGAGTTATAAATGATAACTCTCGTCCACAAATATATTGAGGGAAGGCAAAAAAGAGGATTTGAAATCAAGGCAGAATTGCAGGAAACAGATTTCAGGAGGTAGATTCGAATCGCCTTTAAAGCACATGAAAAGCGGCAAAACGTTGACAATGATGCCCTTGGCCAAAACGGGCGTATGCGTTTTTTCCTGAATATATTCAGGAAAAAACGCATACGCCCTTTTTGGCCAACCAAGCAACCTGGAAAGGCAAATCAGCGCTACAAACAAGTCTCGCTTCCCATCGGTCAAAAGGGCCATGCTGAAAAAAGTGTCAAAACCAGAAATGCAGGACAGGCCATGGAGAAATGGGAGCCTTGCTACACTGATGGGCGGGATGTAAATTGCCAACAGCCACTCTGGAGAAGTGTACGGTGAGTCCTGAAACATCTAAAAAACACAGCTTAGAGAGCATAGGGCACTTCCACTCATGGGGGTATAAATTGGGAAAATGAAAAATCAGCAAGACACAAGCACCCCAAAGTTTAGGGCTGCTCTGTTGACAAGGACCTCCACTTCATTCCACCTTAAATATCCCAGGAAAGAGAAAAATGGATAAAGAAGTTGTGGTCCTTATGTACAATGGAATATCACTCAGCCAGGAAATCAATGTCGTAAGGTTAGTAGCAGCATGATGAGTGGATTTAGCTACGACGATTCTAAGTGAAATAAGTCACACAGAAAAGGACACTTCTCATAAGGTATCACTGATAGAGGGAATGTAAAAACCGTTACACTTGAACTGAATTACAAAACAGAACAGAGTCACACATGCAGAAAACACACTATGGCTGCTTAACGGGAAAGGTGAGGTGGGGTGATACATAAAACAAGGGTATCAAATTAGCTCAGATACCGTTCCATAAACCCAATATGTAATAGACAAGACCTACTCCTTGCTCAGAGAACTGGACTCAACACGCCCTATTCACCGCACAACAATATATCTGACTAATAATAATCGTAAAACCTATGTATTGATATCTCTCTGTTAGTGTGTCAAGTGGGTGTAAAGCGGCATAAACACAGCAGTGAAAAGCAGCTAAACCCCATTATAAAAATAAATTACTTTGAAACACCCATGAAACAAAGACAGTGAAAGAGAGAGAAATTCTTACACAATGCGTTCAGGAGCTGTGATGCAACCTGGTTTGACCATATCTAGACGCACAGCTGGATGAGACATAAGGGTGGACACTCTTGGGGCTGAGAGGTTTGGTGAGGTTGGGTGAGCAAACGCAGACCCTTTAAAGTAATACTGCGTGGTACCCATCACATGGGTCCCAAATCTCCAGGTTCAAGGGCATCTTCCTACATCAAAAACATGCATGAGAAACCCAGAAGATGGTACACCGTGTGATGGGGAAAGGTTTCTAAAATGCACCTCATTTCTCATCTCCTTGTGCCCGGGTTCACCATTCCAGCCTCTTTACTAGCAAGCTCCCTACTTGGAGCATCAGCACCTTTAACCTCCTGTTCCATACAGGTTGCAGTTTGTCCTGAGGATAAACGGGAATACGTGGAACCAAAGAGAGACTAGCTCTTGGTGTTGGGACAGGCACAGGTCACTCTATTTTCCCATCAGAAAGAAGAATTAACCACAGGCTCAGCCTGCGCCCCGGAACCAGAACAGGGCCTGAAGCCATTCTGCGATTTTGCGGCCAGCTCCCATAAAAACGAGTTGTAAAATGGAGGTTCATGGCACTGCAATTCACAAACCTGCAGAGTTATAAATGATAACTCTCGTCCACAAATATATTGAGGGAAGGCAAAAAAGAGGATTTGAAATCAAGGCAGAATTGCAGGAAACAGATTTCAGGAGGTAGATTCGAATCGCCTTTAAAGCACATGAAAAGCGGCAAAACGTTGACAATGATGCCCTTGGCCAAAACGGGCGTATGCGTTTTTTCCTGAATATATTCAGGAAAAAACGCATACGCCCTTTTTGGCCAACCAAGCAACCTGGAAAGGCAAATCAGCGCTACAAACAAGTCTCGCTTCCCATCGGTCAAAAGGGCCATGCTGAAAAAAGTGTCAAAACCAGAAATGCAGGACAGGCCATGGAGAAATGGGAGCCTTGCTACACTGATGGGCGGGATGTAAATTGCCAACAGCCACTCTGGAGAAGTGTACGGTGAGTCCTGAAACATCTAAAAAACACAGCTTAGAGAGCATAGGGCACTTCCACTCATGGGGGTATAAATTGGGAAAATGAAAAATCAGCAAGACACAAGCACCCCAAAGTTTAGGGCTGCTCTGTTGACAAGGACCTCCACTTCATTCCACCTTAAATATCCCAGGAAAGAGAAAAATGGATAAAGAAGTTGTGGTCCTTATGTACAATGGAATATCACTCAGCCAGGAAATCAATGTCGTAAGGTTAGTAGCAGCATGATGAGTGGATTTAGCTACGACGATTCTAAGTGAAATAAGTCACACAGAAAAGGACACTTCTCATAAGGTATCACTGATAGAGGGAATGTAAAAACCGTTACACTTGAACTGAATTACAAAACAGAACAGAGTCACACATGCAGAAAACACACTATGGCTGCTTAACGGGAAAGGTGAGGTGGGGTGATACATAAAACAAGGGTATCAAATTAGCTCAGATACCGTTCCATAAACCCAATATGTAATAGACAAGACCTACTCCTTGCTCAGAGAACTGGACTCAACACGCCCTATTCACCGCACAACAATATATCTGACTAATAATAATCGTAAAACCTATGTATTGATATCTCTCTGTTAGTGTGTCAAGTGGGTGTAAAGCGGCATAAACACAGCAGTGAAAAGCAGCTAAACCCCATTATAAAAATAAATTACTTTGAAACACCCATGAAACAAAGACAGTGAAAGAGAGAGAAATTCTTACACAATGCGTTCAGGAGCTGTGATGCAACCTGGTTTGACCATATCTAGACGCACAGCTGGATGAGACATAAGGGTGGACACTCTTGGGGCTGAGAGGTTTGGTGAGGTTGGGTGAGCAAACGCAGACCCTTTAAAGTAATACTGCGTGGTACCCATCACATGGGTCCCAAATCTCCAGGTTCAAGGGCATCTTCCTACATCAAAAACATGCATGAGAAACCCAGAAGATGGTACACCGTGTGATGGGGAAAGGTTTCTAAAACGCACCTCATTTCTCATCTCCTTGTGTCCGGGTTCGCCATTCCAGCCGCTTTACTAGCAAGCTCCCTACTTGGGGCATCAGCACCTTTAACCTCCTGTTCCGTAGAGGTTGCAATTTGTCCTGAGGATAAACGGGAAGACGTGGAACCAACGAGAGACTAGCTCTTGGTGTTGGGACAGGCACAGGTCACTCTATTTTCCCATCAGAAAGAAGAATTAACCACAGGCTCAGCCTGACCCCCGGAACCAGAACAGGACCTGAAGCCATTCTGCGATTTTGCGGCCAGCTCCCATAAAAACGAGTTGTAAAATGGAGGTTCAGGGCACTGCAATTCACAAACCTGCAGAGTTATAAATGATAACTCTCGTCCACAAATATATTGAGGGAAGGCAAAGAAGAGGATTTGAAATCAAGGCAGAATTGCAGGAAACAGATTTCAGGAGGTAGATACGAATCGCCTTTAAAGCACATGAAAAGCGGCAAAACGTTGACAATGATGCCCTTGGCCAAAAAGGGCGTATGCGTTTTTTCCTGAATATATTCAGGAAAAAACGCATACGCCCTTTTTGGCCAACCAAGCAACCTGGAAAGGCAAATCAGCGCTACAAAGAAGTCTCGCTTCCCATCGGTCAAAAGGGCCATGCTGAAAAAAGTGTCAAAACCAGAAATGCAGGACAGGCCATGGAGAAATGGGAGCCTTGCTACACTGATGGGCGGGATGTAAATTGCCAACAGCCACTCTGGAGAAGTGTCCGGTGAGTCCTGAAACATCTGAAAAACACAGCTTAGAGAGCATAGGGCACTTCCACTCATGGGGGTATAAATTGGGAAAATTAAAAATCAGCAAGACACAAGCACCCCAAAGTTTAGGGCTGCTCTGTTGACCAGGACCTCCACTTCATTCCACCTTAAATATCCCAGGAAAGAGAAAAATGGATAAAGAAGTTGTGGTCCTTATGTACAATGGAATATCACTCAGCCAGGAAATCAATGTCGTAAGGTTAGTAGCAGCATGATGAGTGGATTTAGGTACGACGATTCTAAGTGAAATAAGTCACACAGAAAAGGACACTTCTCATAAGGTATCACTGATAGAGGGAATGTAAAAACCGTTACACTTGAACTGAATTACAAAACAGAACAGAGTCACACATGCAGAAAACACACTATGGCTGCTTAACGGGAAAGGTGAGGTGGGGTGATACATAAAACAAGGGTATCAAATTAGCTCAGATACCGTTCCATAAACCCAATATGTAATAGACAAGACCTACTCCTTGCTCAGAGAACTGGACTCAACACGCCCTATTCACCGCACAACAATATATCTGACTAATAATAATCGTAAAACCTATGTATTGATATCTCTCTGTTAGTGTGTCAAGTGGGTGTAAAGCGGCATAAACACAGCAGTGAAAAGGAGCTAAACCCCATTATAAAAATAAATTACTTTGAAACACCCATGAAACAAAGACAGTGAAAGAGAGAGAAATTCTTACACAATGCGTTCAGGGGCTGTGATGCAACCTGGATTGACCATATCTAGACGCACAGCTGGATGAGACATAAGGGTGGACACTCTTGGGGCTGAGAGGTTTGGTGAGGTTGGGTGAGCAAACGCAGACCCTTTAAAGTAATACTGCGTGGTACCCATCACATGGGTCCCAAATCTCCAGGTTCAAGGGCATCTTCCTACATCAAAAACATGCATGAGAAACCCAGAAGATGGTACACCGTGTGATGGGGAAAGGTTTCTAAAACGCACCTCATTTCTCATCTCCTTGTGCCCGGGTTCGCCATTCCAGCCGCTTTACTAGCAAGATCCCTACTTGGGGCATCAGCACCTTTAACCTCCTGTTCCGTAGAGGTTGCAATTTGTCCTGAGGATAAACGGGAAGACGTGGAACCAACGAGAGACTAGCTCCTGGTGTTGGGACAGGCACAGGTCACTCTATTTTCCCATCAGAAAGAAGAATTAACCACAGGCTCAGCCTGACCCCCGGAACCAGAACAGGACCTGAAGCCATTCTGCGATTTTGCGGCCAGCTCCCATAAAAACGAGTTGTAAAATGGAGGTTCAGGGCACTGCAATTCACAAACCTGCAGAGTTATAAATGAGAACTCTCGTCCACAAATATATTGAGGGAAGGCAAAGAAGAGGATTTGAAATCAAGGCAGAATTGCAGGAAACAGATTTCAGGAGGTAGATACGAATCGCCTTTAAAGCACATGAAAAGCGGCAAAACGTTGACAATGATGCCCTTGGCCAAAAAGGGCGTATGCGTTTTTTCCTGAATATATTCAGGAAAAAACGCATACGCCCTTTTTGGCCAACCAAGCAACCTGGAAAGGCAAATCAGCGCTACAAAGAAGTCTCGCTTCCCATCGGTCAAAAGGGCCATGCTGAAAAAAGTGTCAAAACCAGAAATGCAGGACAGGCCATGGAGAAATGGGAGCCTTGCTACACTGATGGGCGGGATGTAAATTGCCAAGAGCCACTCTGGAGAAGTGTCCGGTGAGTCCTGAAACATCTGAAAAACACAGCTTAGAGAGCATAGGGCACTTCCACTCATGGGGGTATAAATTGGGAAAATTAAAAATCAGCAAGACACAAGCACCCCAAAGTTTAGGGCTGCTCTGTTGACCAGGACCTCCACTTCATTCCACCTTAAATATCCCAGGAAAGAGAAAAATGGATAAAGAAGTTGTGGTCCTTATGTACAATGGAATATCACTCAGCCAGGAAATCAATGTCGTAAGGTTAGTAGCAGCATGATGAGTGGATTTAGGTATGACGATTCTAAGTGAAATAAGTCACACAGAAAAGGACACTTCTCATAAGGTATCACTGATAGAGGGAATGTAAAAACCGTTACACTTGAACTGAATTACAAAACAGAACAGAGTCACACATGCAGAAAACACACTATGGCTGCTTAACGGGAAAGGTGAGGTGGGGTGCTACATAAAACAAGGGTATCAAATTAGCTCAGATACCGTTCCATAAACCCAATATGTAATAGACAAGACCTACTCCTTGCTCAGAGAACTGGACTCAACACGCCCTATTCACCGCACAAGAATATATCTGACTAATAATAATCGTAAAACCTATGTATTGATATCTCTCTGTTAGTGTGTCAAGTGGGTGTAAAGCGGCATAAACACAGCAGTGAAAAGCAGCTAAACCCCATTATAAAAATAAATTACTTTGAAACACCCATGAAACAAAGACAGTGAAAGAGAGAGAAATTCTTACATAATGCGTTCAGGAGCTGTGATGCAACCTGGATTGACCTTATCTAGACGCACAGCTGGATGAGACATAAGGGTGGACACTCTTGGGGCTGAGAGGTTTGGTGAGGTTGGGTGAGCAAACGCAGACCCTTTAAAGGAATACTGCGTGGTACCCATCGCATGGGTCCCAAATCTCCAGGTTCAAGGGCATCTTCCTACATCAAAAACATGCATGAGAAACCCAGAAGATGGTACACCGTGTGATGGGGAAAGGTTTCTAAAACGCACCTCATTTCTCATCTCCTTGTGCCCGGGTTCGCCATTCCAGCCGCTTTACTAGCAAGCTCCCTACTTGGAGCATCAGCACCTTTAACCTCCTGTTTCGTAGAGGTTGCAATTTGTCCTGAGGATAAACGGGAAGACGTGGAACCAACGAGAGACTAGCTCTTGGTGTTGGGACAGGCACAGGTCACTCTATTTTCGCATCAGAAAGAAGAATTAACCACAGGCTCAGCCTGACCCCCGGAACCAGAACAGGGCCTGAAGCCATTCTGCGATTTTGCGGCCAGCTCCCATAAAAACGAGTTGTAAAATGGAGGTTCAGGGCACTGCAATTCACAAACCTGCAGAGTTATAAATGATAACTCTCGTCCACAAACATATTGAGGGAAGGCAAAGAAGAGGATTTGAAATCAAGGCAGAATTGCAGGAAACAGATTTCAGGAGGTAGATACGAATCGCCTTTAAAGCACATGAAAAGCGGCAAAACGTTGACAATGATGCCCTTGGCCAAAAAGGGCGTATGCGTTTTTTCCTGAATATATTCAGGAAAAAACGCATACGCCCTTTTTGGCCAACCAAGCAACCTGGAAAGGAAAATCAGCGCTACAAAGAAGTCTCGCTTCCCATCGGTCAAAAGGGCCATGCTGAAAAAAGTGTCAAAACCAGAAATGCAGGACAGGCCATGGAGAAATGGGAGCCTTGCTACACTGATGGGCGGGATGTAAATTGCCAAGAGCCACTCTGGAGAAGTGTCCGGTGAGTCCTGAAACATCTGAAAAACACAGCTTAGAGAGCATAGGGCACTTCCACTCATGGGGGTATAAATTGGGAAAATTAAAAATCAGCAAGACACAAGCACCCCAAAGTTTAGGGCTGCTCTGTTGACCAGGACCTCCACTTCATTCCACCTTAAATATGCCAGGAAAGAGAAAAATGGATAAAGAAGTTGTGGTCCTTATGTACAATGGAATATCACTCAGCCAGGAAATCAATGTCGTAAGGTTAGTAGCAGCATGATGAGTGGATTTAGGTATGACGATTCTAAGTGAAATAAGTCACACAGAAAAGGACACTACTCATAAGGTATCACTGATAGAGGGAATGTAAAAACCGTTACACTTGAACTGAATTACAAAACAGAACAGAGTCACACATGCAGAAAACACACTATGGCTGCTTAACGGGAAAGGTGAGGTGGGGTGCTACATAAAACAAGGGTATCAAATTAGCTCAGATACCGTTCCATAAACCCAATATGTAATAGACAAGACCTACTCCTTGCTCAGAGAACTGGACTCAACACGCCCTATTCACCGCACAAGAATATATCTGACTAATAATAATCGTAAAACCTATGTATTGATATCTCTCTGTTAGTGTGTCAAGTGGGTGTAAAGCGGCATAAACACAGCAGTGAAAAGCAGCTAAACCCCATTATAAAAATAAATTACTTTGAAACACCCATGAAACAAAGACAGTGAAAGAGAGAGAAATTCTTACACAATGCGTTCAGGGGCTGTGATGCAACCTGGATTGACCATACCTAGACGCACAGCTGGATGAGACATAAGGGTGGACACTCTTGGGGCTGAGAGGTTTGGTGAGGTTGGGTGAGCAAATGCAGACCCTTTAAAGGAATACTGCGTGGTACCCATCGCATGGGTCCCAAATCTCCAGGTTCAAGGGCATCTTCCTACATCAAAAACATGCATGAGAAACCCAGAAGATGGTACACCGTGTGATGGGGAAAGGTTTCTAAAACGCACCTCATTTCTCATCTCCTTGTGCCCGGGTTCGCCATTCCAGCCGCTTTACTAGCAAGCTCCCTACTTGGAGCATCAGCACCTTTAACCTCCTGTTCCGTACAGGTTGCAATTTGTCCTGAGGATAAACGGGAAGACGTGGATCCAACGAGAGACTAGCTCTTGGTGTTGGGACAGGCACAGGTCACTCTATTTTCCCATCAGAAAGAAGAATTAACCACAGGCTCAGCCTGACCCCCGGAACCAGAACAGGACCTGAAGCCATTCTGCGATTTTGCGGCCAGCTCCCATAAAAACGAGTTGTAAAATGGAGGTTCAGGGCACTGCAATTCACAAACCTGCAGAGTTATAAATGAGAACTCTCGTCCACAAATATATTGAGGGAAGGCAAAGAAGAGGATTTGAAATCAAGGCAGAATTGCAGGAAACAGATTTCAGGAGGTAGATACGAATCGCCTTTAAAGCACATGAAAAGCGGCAAAACGTTGACAATGATGCCCTTGGCCAAAAAGGGCGTATGCGTTTTTTCCTGAATATATTCAGGAAAAAACGCATACGCCCTTTTTGGCCAACCAAGCAACCTGGAAAGGCAAATCAGCGCTACAAAGAAGTCTCGCTTCCCATCGGTCAAAAGGGCCATGCTGAAAAAAGTGTCAAAACCAGAAATGCAGGACAGGCTATGGAGAAATGGGAGCCTTGCTACACTGATGGGCGGGATGTAAATTGCCAAGAGCCACTCTGGAGAAGTGTCCGGTGAGTCCTGAAACATCTGAAAAACACAGCTTAGAGAGCATAGGGCACTTCCACTCATGGGGGTATAAATTGGGAAAATTAAAAATCAGCAAGACACAAGCACCCCAAAGTTTAGGGCTGCTCTGTTGACCAGGACCTCCACTTCATTCCACCTTAAATATCCCAGGAAAGAGAAAAATGGATAAAGAAGTTGTGGTCCTTATGTACAATGGAATATCACTCAGCCAGGAAATCAATGTCGTAAGGTTAGTAGCAGCATGATGAGTGGATTTAGGTATGACGATTCTAAGTGAAATAAGTCACACAGAAAAGGACACTTCTCATAAGGTATCACTGATAGAGGGAATGTAAAAACCGTTACACTTGAACTGAATTACAAAACAGAACAGAGTCACACATGCAGAAAACACACTATGGCTGCTTAACGGGAAAGGTGAGGTGGGGTGATACATAAAACAAGGGTATCAAATTAGCTCAGATACCGTTCCATAAACCCAATATGTAATAGACAAGACCTACTCCTTGCTCAGAGAACTGGACTCAACACGCCCTATTCACCGCACAAGAATATATCTGACTAATAATAATCGTAAAACCTATGTATTGATATCTCTCTGTTAGTGTGTCAAGTGGGTGTAAAGCGGCATAAACACAGCAGTGAAAAGCAGCTAAACCCCATTATAAAAATAAATTACTTTGAAACACCCATGAAACAAAGACAGTGAAAGAGAGAGAAATTCTTACATAATGCGTTCAGGAGCTGTGATGCAACCTGGATTGACCTTATCTAGACGCACAGCTGGATGAGACATAAGGGTGGACACTCTTGGGGCTGAGAGGTTTGGTGAGGTTGGGTGAGCAAACGCAGACCCTTTAAAGGAATACTGCGTGGTACCCATCGCATGGGTCCCAAATCTCCAGGTTCAAGGGCATCTTCCTACATCAAAAACATGCATGAGAAACCCAGAAGATGGTACACCGTGTGATGGGGAAAGGTTTCTAAAACGCACCTCATTTCTCATCTCCTTGTGCCCGGGTTCGCCATTCCAGCCGCTTTACTAGCAAGCTCCCTACTTGGAGCATCAGCACCTTTAACCTCCTGTTTCGTAGAGGTTGCAATTTGTCCTGAGGATAAACGGGAAGACGTGGAACCAACGAGAGACTAGCTCTTGGTGTTGGGACAGGCACAGGTCACTCTATTTTCGCATCAGAAAGAAGAATTAACCACAGGCTCAGCCTGACCCCCGGAACCAGAACAGGGCCTGAAGCCATTCTGCGATTTTGCGGCCAGCTCCCATAAAAACGAGTTGTAAAATGGAGGTTCAGGGCACTGCAATTCACAAACCTGCAGAGTTATAAATGATAACTCTCGTCCACAAACATATTGAGGGAAGGCAAAGAAGAGGATTTGAAATCAAGGCAGAATTGCAGGAAACAGATTTCAGGAGGTAGATACGAATCGCCTTTAAAGCACATGAAAAGCGGCAAAACGTTGACAATGATGCCCTTGGCCAAAAAGGGCGTATGCGTTTTTTCCTGAATATATTCAGGAAAAAACGCATACGCCCTTTTTGGCCAACCAAGCAACCTGGAAAGGAAAATCAGCGCTACAAAGAAGTCTCGCTTCCCATCGGTCAAAAGGGCCATGCTGAAAAAAGTGTCAAAACCAGAAATGCAGGACAGGCCATGGAGAAATGGGAGCCTTGCTACACTGATGGGCGGGATGTAAATTGCCAAGAGCCACTCTGGAGAAGTGTCCGGTGAGTCCTGAAACATCTGAAAAACACAGCTTAGAGAGCATAGGGCACTTCCACTCATGGGGGTATAAATTGGGAAAATTAAAAATCAGCAAGACACAAGCACCCCAAAGTTTAGGGCTGCTCTGTTGACCAGGACCTCCACTTCATTCCACCTTAAATATGCCAGGAAAGAGAAAAATGGATAAAGAAGTTGTGGTCCTTATGTACAATGGAATATCACTCAGCCAGGAAATCAATGTCGTAAGGTTAGTAGCAGCATGATGAGTGGATTTAGGTATGACGATTCTAAGTGAAATAAGTCACACAGAAAAGGACACTACTCATAAGGTATCACTGATAGAGGGAATGTAAAAACCGTTACACTTGAACTGAATTACAAAACAGAACAGAGTCACACATGCAGAAAACACACTATGGCTGCTTAACGGGAAAGGTGAGGTGGGGTGCTACATAAAACAAGGGTATCAAATTAGCTCAGATACCGTTCCATAAACCCAATATGTAATAGACAAGACCTACTCCTTGCTCAGAGAACTGGACTCAACACGCCCTATTCACCGCACAAGAATATATCTGACTAATAATAATCGTAAAACCTATGTATTGATATCTCTCTGTTAGTGTCAAGTGGGTGTAAAGCGGCATAAACACAGCAGTGAAAAGCAGCTAAACCCCATTATAAAAATAAATTACTTTGAAACACCCATGAAACAAAGACAGTGAAAGAGAGAGAAATTCTTACACAATGCGTTCAGGGGCTGTGATGCAACCTGGATTGACCATATCTAGACACACAGCTGGATGAGACATAAGGGTGGACACTCTTGGGGCTGAGAGGTTTGGTGAGGTTGGGTGAGCAAACGCAGACCCTTTAAAGGAATACTGTGTGGTACCCATCGCATGGGTCCCAAATCTCCAGGTTCAAGGGCATCTTCCTACATCAAAAACATGCATGAGAAACCCAGAAGATGGTACACCGTGTGATGGGGAAAGGCTTCTAAAACGCACCTCATTTCTCATCTCCTTGTGCCCGGGTTCGCCATTCCAGCGGCTTTACTAGCAAGCTCCCTACTTGGAGCATCAGCACCTTTAACCTCCTGTTCTGTACAGGTTGCAATTTGTCCTGAGGATAAACGGGAAGACGTGGAACCAACGAGAGACTAGCTCTTGGTGTTGGGACAGGCACAGGTCACTCTATTTTCGCATCAGAAAGAAGAATTAACCACAGGCTCAGCCTGACCCCCGGAACCAGAACAGGGCCTGAAGCCATTCTGCGATTTTGCGGCCAGCTCCCATAAAAACGAGTTGTAAAATGGAGGTTCAGGGCACTGCAATTCACAAACCTGCAGAGTTATAAATGAGAACTCTCGTCCACAAATATATTGAGGGAAGGCAAAGAAGAGGATTTGAAATCAAGGCAGAATTGCAGGAAACAGATTTCAGGAGGTAGATACGAATCGCCTTTAAAGCACATGAAAAGCGGCAAAACGTTGACAATGATGCCCTTGGCCAAAAAGGGCGTATGCGTTTTTTCCTGAATATATTCAGGAAAAAACGCATACGCCCTTTTTGGCCAACCAAGCAACCTGGAAAGGCAAATCAGCGCTACAAAGAAGTCTCGCTTCCCATCGGTCAAAAGGGCCATGCTGAAAAAAGTGTCAAAACCAGAAATGCAGGACAGGCCATGGAGAAATGGGAGCCTTGCTACACTGATGGGCGGGATGTAAATTGCCAAGAGCCACTCTGGAGAAGTGTCCGGTGAGTCCTGAAACATCTGAAAAACACAGCTTAGAGAGCATAGGGCACTTCCACTCATGGGGGTATAAATTGGGAAAATTAAAAATCAGCAAGACACAAGCACCCCAAAGTTGAGGGCTGCTCTGTTGACCAGGACCTCCACTTCATTCCACCTTAGATATCCCAGGAAAGAGAAAAATGGATAAAGAAGTTGTGGTCCTTATGTACAATGGAATATCACTCAGCCAGGAAATCAATGTCGTAAGGTTAGTAGCAGCATGATGAGTGGATTTAGGTACGACGATTCTAAGTGAAATAAGTCACACAGAAAAGGACACTTCTCATAAGGTATCACTGATAGAGGGAATGTAAAAACCGTTACACTTGAACTGAATTACAAAACAGAACAGAGTCACACATGCAGAAAACACACTATGGCTGCTTAACGGGAAAGGTGAGGTGGGGTGATACATAAAACAAGGGTATCAAATTAGCTCAGATACCATTCCATAAACCCAATATGTAATAGACAAGACCTACTGCTTGCTCAGAGAACTGGACTCAACACGCCCTATTCACCGCACAAGAATATATCTGACTAATAATAATCGTAAAACCTATGTATTGATATCTCTCTGTTAGTGTGTCAAGTGGGTGTAAAGCGGCATAAACACAGCAGTGAAAAGCAGCTAAACCCCATTATAAAAATAAATTACTTTGAAACACCCATGAAACAAAGACAGTGAAAGAGAGAGAAATTCTTACACAATGCGTTCAGGGGCTGTGATGCAACCTGGATTGACCATATCTAGACGCACAGCTGGATGAGACATAAGGGTGGACACTCTTGGGGCTGAGAGGTTTGGTGAGGTTGGGTGAGCAAACGCAGACCCTTTAAAGGAATACTGCGTGGTACCCATCGCATGGGTCCCAAATCTCCAGGTTCAAGGGCATCTTCCTACATCAAAAACATGCATGAGAAACCCAGAAGATGGTACACCGTGTGATGGGGAAAGGTTTCTAAAACGCACCTCATTTCTCATCTCCTTGTGCCCGGGTTCGCCATTCCAGCCGCTTTACTAGCAAGCTCCCTACTTGGAGCATCAGCACCTTTAACCTCCTGTTCCATACAGGTTTCAATTTGTCCTGAGGATAAACGGGAAGACGTGGAACCAACGAGAGACTAGCTCTTGGTGTTGGGACAGGCACAGGTCACTCTATTTTCCCATCAGAAAGAAGAATTAACCACAGGCTCAGCCTGCGCCCCAGAACCAGAACAGGGCCTGAAGCCATTCTGCGATTTTGCGGCCAGCTCCCATAAAAACGAGTTGTAAAATGGAGGTTCAGGGCACTGCAATTCACAAACCTGCAGAGTTATAAATGATAACTCTCGTCCACAAATATATTGAGGGAAGGCAAAGAAGAGGATTTGAAATCAAGGCAGAATTGCAGGAAACAGATTTCAGGAGGTAGATACGAATCGCCTTTAAAGCACATGAAAAGCGGCAAAACGTTGACAATGATGCCCTTGGCCAAAAAGGGCGTATGCGTTTTTTCCTGAATATATTCAGGAAAAAACGCATACGCCCTTTTTGGCCAACCAAGCAACCTGGAAAGGCAAATCAGCGCTACAGAGAAGTCTCGCTTCCCATCGGTCAAAAGGGCCATGCTGAAAAAAGTGTCAAAACCAGAAATGCAGGACAGGCCATGGAGAAATGGGAGCCTTGCTACACTGATGGGCGGGATGTAAATTGCCAAGAGCCTCTCTGGAGAAGTGTCCGGTGAGTCCTGAAACATCTGAAAAACACAGCTTAGAGAGCATAGGGCACTTCCACTCATGGGGGTATAAATTGGGAAAATTAAAAATCAGCAAGACACAAGCACCCCAACGTTTAGGGCTGCTCTGTTGACCAGGACCTCCACCTCATTCCACCTTAAATATCCCAGGAAAGAGAAAAATGGATAAAGAAGTTGTGGTCCTTATGTACAATGGAATATCACTCAGCCAGGAAATCAATGTCGTAAGGTTAGTAGCAGCATGATGAGTGGATTTAGGTATGACGATTCTAAGTGAAATAAGTCACACAGAAAAGGACACTTCTCATAAGGTATCACTGATAGAGGGAATGTAAAAACCGTTACACTTGAACTGAATTACAAAACAGAACAGAGTCACACATGCAGAAAACACACTATGGCTGCTTAACGGGAAAGGTGAGGTGGGGTGATACATAAAACAAGGGTATCAAATTAGCTCAGATACCGTTCCATAAACCCAATATGTAATAGACAAGACCTACTCCTTGCTCAGAGAACTGGACTCAACACGCCCTATTCACCGCACAAGAATATATCTGACTAATAATAATCGTAAAACCTATGTATTGATATCTCTCTGTTAGTGTGTCAAGTGGGTGTAAAGCGGCATAAACACATCAGTGAAAAGCAGCTAAACCCCATTATAAAAATAAATTACTTTGAAACCACCATGAAACAAAGACAGTGAAAGAGAGAGAAATTCTTACACAATGCGTTCAGGGGCTGTGATGCAACCTGGATTGACCATATCTAGACGCACAGCTGGATGAGACATAAGGGTGGACACTCTTGGGGCTGAGAGGTTTGGTGAGGTTGGGTGAGCAAACGCAGACCCTTTAAAGGAATACTGTGTGGTACCCATCGCATGGGTCCCAAATCTCCAGGTTCAAGGGCATCTTCCTACATCAAAAACATGCATGAGAAACCCAGAAGATGGTACACTGTGTGATGGGGAAAGGTTTCTAAAACGCACCTCATTTCTCATCTCCTTGTGCCCGGGTTCGCCATTCCAGCCGCTTTACTAGCAAGCTCCCTACTTGGAGCATCAGCACCTTTAACCTCCTGTTTCGTACAGGTTGCAATTTGTCCTGAGGATAAACGGGAAGACGTGGAACCAACGAGAGACTAGCTCTTGGTGTTGGGACAGGCACAGGTCACTCTATTTTCCCATCAGAAAGAAGAATTAACCACAGGCTCAGCCTGACCCCCGGAACCAGAACAGGGCCTGAAGCCATTCTGCGATTTTGCGGCCAGCTCCCATAAAAACGAGTTGTAAAATGGAGGTTCAGGGCACTGCAATTCACAAACCTGCAGAGTTATAAATGATAACTGTCGTCCACAAATATATTGAGGGAAGGCAAAGAAGAGGATTTGAAATCAAGGCAGAATTGCAGGAAACAGATTTCAGGAGGTAGATACGAATCGCCTTTAAAGCACATGAAAAGCGGCAAAACGTTGACAATGATGCCCTTGGCCAAAAAGGGCGTATGCGTTTTTTCCTGAATATATTCAGGAAAAAACGCATACGCCCTTTTTGGCCAACCAAGCAACCTGGAAAGGCAAATCAGCGCTACAAAGAAGTCTCGCTTCCCATCGGTCAAAAGGGCCATGCTGAAAAAAGTGTCAAAACCAGAAATGCAGGACAGGCCATGGAGAAATGGGAGCCTTGCTACACTGATGGGCGGGATGTAAATTGCCAAGAGCCACTCTGGAGAAGTGTCCGGTGAGTCCTGAAACATCTGAAAAACACAGCTTAGAGAGCATAGGGCACTTCCACTCATGGGGGTATAAATTGGGAAAATTAAAAATCAGCAAGACACAAGCACCCCAAAGTTTAGGGCTGCTCTGTTGACCAGGACCTCCACTTCATTCCACCTTAAATATCCCAGGAAAGAGAAAAATGGATAAAGAAGTTGTGGTCCTTATGTACAATGGAATATCACTCAGCCAGGAAATCAATGTCGTAAGGTTAGTAGCAGCATGATGAGTGGATTTAGGTATGACGATTCTAAGTGAAATAAGTCACACAGAAAAGGACACTACTCATAAGGTATCACTGATAGAGGGAATGTAAAAACCGTTACACTTGAACTGAATTACAAAACAGAACAGAGTCACACATGCAGAAAACACACTATGGCTGCTTAATGGGAAAGGTGAGGTGGGGTGCTACATAAAACAAGGGTATCAAATTAGCTCAGATACCGTTCCATAAACCCAATATGTAATAGACAAGACCTACTCCTTGCTCAGAGAACTGGACTCAACACGCCCTATTCACCGCACAAGAATATATCTGACTAATAATAATCGTAAAACCTATGTATTGATATCTCTCTGTTAGTGTGTCAAGTGGGTGTAAAGCGGCATAAACACAGCAGTGAAAAGCAGCTAAACCCCATTATAAAAATAAATTACTTTGAAACACCCATGAAACAAAGACAGTGAAAGAGAGAGAAATTCTTACACAATGCGTTCAGGGGCTGTGATGCAACCTGGATTGACCATATCTAGACACACAGCTGGATGAGACATAAGGGTGGACACTCTTGGGGCTGAGAGGTTTGGTGAGGTTGGGTGAGCAAACGCAGACCCTTTAAAGGAATACTGTGTGGTACCCATCGCATGGGTCCCAAATCTCCAGGTTCAAGGGCATCTTCCTACATCAAAAACATGCATGAGAAACCCAGAAGATGGTACACCGTGTGATGGGGAAAGGTTTCTAAAACGCACCTCATTTCTCATCTCCTTGTGCCCGGGTTCGCCATTCCAGCCGCTTTACTAGCAAGCTCCCTACTTGGAGCATCAGCACCTTTAACCTCCTGTTCTGTACAGGTTGCAATTTGTCCTGAGGATAAACGGGAAGACGTGGAACCAACGAGAGACTAGCTCTTGGTGTTGGGACAGGCACAGGTCACTCTATTTTCCCATCAGAAAGAAGAATTAACCACAGGCTCAGCCTGACCCCCGGAACCAGAACAGGGCCTGAAGCCATTCTGCGATTTTGCGGCCGGCTCCCATAAAAACGAGTTGTAAAATGGAGGTTCAGGGCACTGCAATTCACAAACCTGCAGAGTTATAAATGAGAACTCTCGTCCACAAATATATTGAGGGAAGGCAAAGAAGAGGATTTGAAATCAAGGCAGAATTGCAGGAAACAGATTTCAGGAGGTAGATACGAATCGCCTTTAAAGCACATGAAAAGCGGCAAAACGTTGACAATGATGCCCTTGGCCAAAAAGGGCGTATGCGTTTTTTCCTGAATATATTCAGGAAAAAACGCATACGCCCTTTTTGGCCAACCAAGCAACCTGGAAAGGCAAATCAGCGCTACAAAGAAGTCTCGCTTCCCATCGGTCAAAAGGGCCATGCTGAAAAAAGTGTCAAAACCAGAAATGCAGGACAGGCCATGGAGAAATGGGAGCCTTGCTACACTGATGGGCGGGATGTAAATTGCCAACAGCCACTCTGGAGAAGTGTCCGGTGAGTCCTGAAACATCTGAAAAACACAGCTTAGAGAGCATAGGGCACTTCCACTCATGGGGGTATAAATTGGGAAAATGAAAAATCAGCAAGACACAAGCACCCCAAAGTTGAGGGCTGCTCTGTTGACCAGGACCTCCACTTCATTCCACCTTAGATATCCCAGGAAAGAGAAAAATGGATAAAGAAGTTGTGGTCCTTATGTACAATGGAATATCACTCAGCCAGGAAATCAATGTCGTAAGGTTAGTAGCAGCATGATGAGTGGATTTAGGTACGACGATTCTAAGTGAAATAAGTCACACAGAAAAGGACACTTCTCATAAGGTATCACTGATAGAGGGAATGTAAAAACCGTTACACTTGAACTGAATTACAAAACAGAACAGAGTCACACATGCAGAAAACACACTATGGCTGCTTAACGGGAAAGGTGAGGTGGGGTGCTACATAAAACAAGGGTATCAAATTAGCTCAGATACCGTTCCATAAACCCAATATGTAATAGACAAGACCTACTCCTTGCTCAGAGAACTGGACTCAACACGCCCTATTCACCGCACAAGAATATATCTGACTAATAATAATCGTAAAACCTATGTATTGATATCTCTCTGTTAGTGTGTCAAGTGGGTGTAAAGCGGCATAAACACAGCAGTGAAAAGCAGCTAAACCCCATTATAAAAATAAATTACTTTGAAACACCCATGAAACAAAGACAGTGAAAGAGAGAGAAATTCTTACACAATGCGTTCAGGGGCTGTGATGCAACCTGGATTGACCATATCTAGACACACAGCTGGATGAGACATAAGGGTGGACACTCTTGGGGCTGAGAGGTTTGGTGAGGTTGGGTGAGCAAACGCAGACCCTTTAAAGGAATACTGTGTGGTACCCATCGCATGGGTCCCAAATCTCCAGGTTCAAGGGCATCTTCCTACATCAAAAACATGCATGAGAAACCCAGAAGATGGTACACCGTGTGATGGGGAAAGGTTTCTAAAACGCACCTCATTTCTCATCTCCTTGTGCCCGGGTTCGCCATTCCAGCGGCTTTACTAGCAAGCTCCCTACTTGGAGCATCAGCACCTTTAACCTCCTGTTCTGTACAGGTTGCAATTTGTCCTGAGGATAAACGGGAAGACGTGGAACCAACGAGAGACTAGCTCTTGGTGTTGGGACAGGCACAGGTCACTCTATTTTCCCATCAGAAAGAAGAATTAACCACAGGCTCAGCCTGACCCCCGGAACCAGAACAGGGCCTGAAGCCATTCTGCGATTTTGCGGCCGGCTCCCATAAAAACGAGTTGTAAAATGGAGGTTCAGGGCACTGCAATTCACAAACCTGCAGAGTTATAAATGAGAACTCTCGTCCACAAATATATTGAGGGAAGGCAAAGAAGAGGATTTGAAATCAAGGCAGAATTGCAGGAAACAGATTTCAGGAGGTAGATACGAATCGCCTTTAAAGCACATGAAAAGCGGCAAAACGTTGACAATGATGCCCTTGGCCAAAAAGGGCGTATGCGTTTTTTCCTGAATATATTCAGGAAAAAACGCATACGCCCTTTTTGGCCAACCAAGCAACCTGGAAAGGCAAATCAGCGCTACAAAGAAGTCTCGCTTCCCATCGGTCAAAAGGGCCATGCTGAAAAAAGTGTCAAAACCAGAAATGCAGGACAGGCCATGGAGAAATGGGAGCCTTGCTACACTGATGGGCGGGATGTAAATTGCCAACAGCCACTCTGGAGAAGTGTCCGGTGAGTCCTGAAACATCTGAAAAACACAGCTTAGAGAGCATAGGGCACTTCCACTCATGGGGGTATAAATTGGGAAAATGAAAAATCAGCAAGACACAAGCACCCCAAAGTTTAGGGCTGCTCTGTTGACCAGGACCTCCACTTCATTCCACCTTAAATATCCCAGGAAAGAGAAAAATGGATAAAGAAGTTGTGGTCCTTATGTACAATGGAATATCACTCAGCCAGGAAATCAATGTCGTAAGGTTAGTAGCAGCATGATGAGTGGATTTAGGTACGACGATTCTAAGTGAAATAAGTCACACAGAAAAGGACACTTCTCATAAGGTATCACTGATAGAGGGAATGTAAAAACCGTTACACTTGAACTGAATTACAAAACAGAACAGAGTCACACATGCAGAAAACACACTATGGCTGCTTAACGGGAAAGGTGAGGTGGGGTGATACATAAAACAAGGGTATCAAATTAGCTCAGATACCGTTCCATAAACCCAATATGTAATAGACAAGACCTACTCCTTGCTCAGAGAACTGGACTCAACACGCCCTATTCACCGCACAAGAATATATCTGACTAATAATAATCGTAAAACCTATGTATTGATATCTCTCTGTTAGTGTGTCAAGTGGGTGTAAAGCGGCATAAACACAGCAGTGAAAAGCAGCTAAACCCCATTATAAAAATAAATTACTTTGAAACACCCATGAAACAAAGACAGTGAAAGAGAGAGAAATTCTTACACAATGCGTTCAGGGGCTGTGATGCAACCTGGATTGACCATATCTAGACGCACAGCTGGATGAGACATAAGGGTGGACACTCTTGGGGCTGAGAGGTTTGGTGAGGTTGGGTGAGCAAACGCAGACCCTTTAAAGGAATACTGCGTGGTACCCATCGCATGGGTCCCAAATCTCCAGGTTCAAGGGCATCTTCCTACATCAAAAACATGCATGAGAAACCCAGAAGATGGTACACCGTGTGATGGGGAAAGGTTTCTAAAACGCACCTCATTTCTCATCTCCTTGTGCCCGGGTTCGCCATTCCAGCCTCTTTACTAGCAAGCTCCCTACTTGGAGCATCAGCACCTTTAACCTCCTGTTCCATACAGGTTGCAATTTGTCCTGAGGATAAACGGGAATACGTGGAACCAACGAGAGACTAGCTCTTGGTGTTGGGACAGGCACAGGTCACTCTATTTTCCCATCAGAAAGAAGAATTAACCACAGGCTCAGCCTGCGCCCCAGAACCAGAACAGGGCCTGAAGCCATTCTGCGATTTTGCGGCCAGCTCCCATAAAAACGAGTTGTAAAATGGAGGTTCAGGGCACTGCAATTCACAAACCTGCAGAGTTATAAATGATAACTGTCGTCCACAAATATATTGAGGGAAGGCAAAGAAGAGGATTTGAAATCAAGGCAGAATTGCAGGAAACAGATTTCAGGAGGTAGATACGAATCGCCTTTAAAGCACATGAAAAGCGGCAAAACGTTGACAATGATGCCCTTGGCCAAAAAGGGCGTATGCGTTTTTTCCTGAATATATTCAGGAAAAAACGCATACGCCCTTTTTGGCCAACCAAGCAACCTGGAAAGGCAAATCAGCGCTACAAAGAAGTCTCGCTTCCCATCGGTCAAAAGGGCCATGCTGAAAAAAGTGTCAAAACCAGAAATGCAGGACAGGCCATGGAGAAATGGGAGCCTTGCTACACTGATGGGCGGGATGTAAATTGCCAAGAGCCACTCTGGAGAAGTGTCCGGTGAGTCCTGAAACATCTGAAAAACACAGCTTAGAGAGCATAGGGCACTTCCACTCATGGGGGTATAAATTGGGAAAATTAAAAATCAGCAAGACACAAGCACCCCAACGTTTAGGGCTGCTCTGTTGACCAGGACCTCCACCTCATTCCACCTTAAATATCCCAGGAAAGAGAAAAATGGATAAAGAAGTTGTGGTCCTTATGTACAATGGAATATCACTCAGCCAGGAAATCAATGTCGTAAGGTTAGTAGCAGCATGATGAGTGGATTTAGGTATGACGATTCTAAGTGAAATAAGTCACACAGAAAAGGACACTTCTCAAACGGTATCACTGATAGAGAGAATGTAAAAACCGTTACACTTGAACTGAATTACAAAACAGAACAGAGTCACACATGCAGAAAACACACTATGGCTGCTTAACGGGAAAGGTGAGGTGGGGTGATACATAAAACAAGGGTATCAAATTAGCTCAGATACCGTTCCATAAACCCAATATGTAATAGACAAGACCTACTCCTTGCTCAGAGAACTGGACTCAACACGCCCTATTCACCGCACAAGAATATATCTGACTAATAATAATCGTAAAACCTATGTATTGATATCTCTCTGTTAGTGTGTCAAGTGGGTGTAAAGCGGCATAAACACATCAGTGAAAAGCAGCTAAACCCCATTATAAAAATAAATTACTTTGAAACCACCATGAAACAAAGACAGTGAAAGAGAGAGAAATTCTTACACAATGCGTTCAGGGGCTGTGATGCAACCTGGATTGACCATATCTAGACGCACAGCTGGATGAGACATAAGGGTGGACACTCTTGGGGCTGAGAGGTTTGGTGAGGTTGGGTGAGCAAACGCAGACCCTTTAAAGGAATACTGTGTGGTACCCATCGCATGGGTCCCAAATCTCCAGGTTCAAGGGCATCTTCCTACATCAAAAACATGCATGAGAAACCCAGAAGATGGTACACTGTGTGATGGGGAAAGGTTTCTAAAACGCACCTCATTTCTCATCTCCTTGTGCCCGGGTTCGCCATTCCAGCGGCTTTACTAGCAAGCTCCCTACTTGGAGCATCAGCACCTTTAACCTCCTGTTCCGTACAGGTTGCAATTTGTCCTGAGGATAAACGGGAAGACGTGGAACCAACGAGAGACTAGCTCTTGGTGTTGGGACAGGCACAGGTCACTCTATTTTCCCATCAGAAAGAAGAATTAACCACAGGCTCAGCCTGCGCCCCAGAACCAGAACAGGGCCTGAAGCCATTCTGCGATTTTGCGGCCAGCTCCCATAAAAACGAGTTGTAAAATGGAGGTTCAGGGCACTGCAATTCACAAACCTGCAGAGTTATAAATGATAACTGTCGTCCACAAATATATTGAGGGAAGGCAAAGAAGAGGATTTGAAATCAAGGCAGAATTGCAGGAAACAGATTTCAGGAGGTAGATACGAATCGCCTTTAAAGCACATGAAAAGCGGCAAAACGTTGACAATGATGCCCTTGGCCAAAAAGGGCGTATGCGTTTTTTCCTGAATATATTCAGGAAAAAACGCATACGCCCTTTTTGGCCAACCAAGCAACCTGGAAAGGCAAATCAGCGCTACAAAGAAGTCTCGCTTCCCATCGGTCAAAAGGGCCATGCTGAAAAAAGTGTCAAAACCAGAAATGCAGGACAGGCCATGGAGAAATGGGAGCCTTGCTACACTGATGGGCGGGATGTAAATTGCCAAGAGCCACTCTGGAGAAGTGTCCGGTGAGTCCTGAAACATCTGAAAAACACAGCTTAGAGAGCATAGGGCACTTCCACTCATGGGGGTATAAATTGGGAAAATTAAAAATCAGCAAGACACAAGCACCCCAAAGTTTAGGGCTGCTCTGTTGACCAGGACCTCCACTTCATTCCACCTTAAATATCCCAGGAAAGAGAAAAATGGATAAAGAAGTTGTGGTCCTTATGTACAATGGAATATCACTCAGCCAGGAAATCAATGTCGTAAGGTTAGTAGCAGCATGATGAGTGGATTTAGGTACGACGATTCTAAGTGAAATAAGTCACACAGAAAAGGACACTTCTCATAAGGTATCACTGATAGAGGGAATGTAAAAACCGTTACACTTGAACTGAATTACAAAACAGAACAGAGTCACACATGCAGAAAACACACTATGGCTGCTTAACGGGAAAGGTGAGGTGGGGTGATACATAAAACAAGGGTATCAAATTAGCTCAGATACCGTTCCATAAACCCAATATGTAATAGACAAGACCTACTCCTTGCTCAGAGAACTGGACTCAACACGCCCTATTCACCGCACAACAATATATCTGACTAATAATAATCGTAAAACCTATGTATTGATATCTCTCTGTTAGTGTGTCAAGTGGGTGTAAAGCGGCATAAACACAGCAGTGAAAAACAGCTAAACCCCATTATAAAAATAAATTACTTTGAAACAACCATGAAACAAAGACAGTGAAAGAGAGAGAAATTCTTACACAATGCGTTCAGGGGCTGTGATGCAACCTGGATTGACCATATCTAGACGCACAGCTGGATGAGACATAAGGGTGGACACTCTTGGGGCTGAGAGGTTTGGTGAGGTTGGGTGAGCAAACGCAGACCCTTTAAAGGAATACTGCGTGGTACCCATCGCATGGGTCCCAAATCTCCAGGTTCAAGGGCATCTTCCTACATCAAAAACATGCATGAGAAACCCAGAAGATGGTACACCGTGTGATGGGGAAAGGTTTCTAAAACGCACCTCATTTCTCATCTCCTTGTGCCCGGGTTCGCCATTCCAGCCGCTTTACTAGCAAGCTCCCTACTTGGAGCATCAGCACCTTTAACCTCCTGTTCCGTACAGGTTGCAATTTGTCCTGAGGATAAACGGGAAGACGTGGAACCAACGAGAGACTAGCTCTTGGTGTTGGGACAGGCACAGGTCACTCTATTTCCCCATCAGAAAGAAGAATTAACCACAGGCTCAGCCTGCCCCCCGGAACCAGAACAGGGCCTGAAGCCATTCTGCGATTTTGCGGCCAGCTCCCATAAAAACGAGTTGTAAAATGGAGGTTCAGGGCACTGCAATTCACAAACCTGCAGAGTTATAAATGAGAACTCTCGTCCACAAATATATTGAGGGAAGGCAAAGAAGAGGATTTGAAATCAAGGCAGAATTGCAGGAAACAGATTTCAGGAGGTAGATACGAATCGCCTTTAAAGCACATGAAAAGTGGCAAAACGTTGACAATGATGCCCTTGGCCAAAAAGGGCGTATGCGTTTTTTCCTGAATATATTCAGGAAAAAACGCATACGCCCTTTTTGGCCAACCAAGCAACCTGGAAAGGCAAATCAGCGCTACAAAGAAGTCTCGCTTCCCATCGGTCAAAAGGGCCATGCTGAAAAAAGTGTCAAAACCACAAATGCAGGACAGGCCATGGAGAAATGGGAGCCTTGCTACACTGATGGGCGGGATGTAAATTGCCAAGAGCCACTCTGGAGAAGTGTCCGGTGAGTCCTGAAACATCTGAAAAACACAGCTTAGAGAGCATAGGGCACTTCCACTCATGGGGGTATAAATTGGGAAAATTAAAAATCAGCAAGACACAAGCACCCCAACGTTTAGGGCTGCTCTGTTGACCAGGACCTCCACCTCATTCCACCTTAAATATCCCAGGAAAGAGAAAAATGGATAAAGAAGTTGTGGTCCTTATGTACAATGGAATATCACTCAGCCAGGAAATCAATGTCGTAAGGTTAGTAGCAGCATGATGAGTGGATTTAGGTATGACGATTCTAAGTGAAATAAGTCACACAGAAAAGGACACTTCTCAAACGGTATCACTGATAGAGGGAATGTAAAAACCGTTACACTTGAACTGAATTACAAAACAGAACAGAGTCACACATGCAGAAAACACACTATGGCTGCTTAACGGGAAAGGTGAGGTGGGGTGATACATAAAACAAGGGTATCAAATTAGCTCAGATACCGTTCCATAAACCCAATATGTAATAGACAAGACCTACTCCTTGCTCAGAGAACTGGACTCAACACGCCCTATTCACCGCACAACAATATATCTGACTAATAATAATCGTAAAACCTATGTATTGATATCTCTCTGTTAGTGTGTCAAGTGGGTGTAAAGCGTCATAAACACAGCAGTGAAAAGCAGCTAAATCCCATTATCAAAATAAATTACTTTGAAACCACCATGAAACAAAGACAGTGAAAGAGAGAGAAATTCTTACACAATGCGTTCAGGGGCTGTGATGCAACCTGCATTGACCATATCTAGACGCACAGCTGGATGAGACATAAGGGTGGACACTCTTGGGGCTGAGAGGTTTGGTGAGGTTGGGTGAGCAAACGCAGACCCTTTAAAGGAATACTGCGTGGTACCCATCGCATGGGTCCCAAATCTCCAGGTTCAAGGGCATCTTCCTACATCAAAAACATGCATGAGAAACCCAGAAGATGGTACACCGTGTGATGGGGAAAGGTTTCTAAAACGCACCTCATTTCTCATCTCCTTGTGCCCGGGTTCGCCATTCTAGCGGCTTTACTAGCAAGCTCCCTACTTGGAGCATCAGCACCTTTAACCTCCTGTTCCGTACAGGTTGCAATTTGTCCTGAGGATAAACGGGAAGACGTGGAACCAACGAGAGACTAGTTCTTGGTGTTGGGACAGGCACAGGTCACTCTATTTTCCCATCAGAAAGAAGAATTAACCACAGGCTCAGCCTGACCCCCGGAACCAGAACAGGGCCTGAAGCCATTCTGCGATTTTGCGGCCAGCTCCCATAAAAACGAGTTGTAAAATGGAGGTTCAGGGCACTGCAATTCACAAACCTGCAGAGTTATAAATGAGAACTCTCGTCCACAAATATATTGAGGGAAGGCAAAGAAGAGGATTTGAAATCAAGGCAGAATTGCAGGAAACAGATTTCAGGAGGTAGATACGAATCGCCTTTAAAGCACATGAAAAGCGGCAAAACGTTGACAATGATGCCCTTGGCCAAAAAGGGCGTATGCGTTTTTTCCTGAATATATTCAGGAAAAAACGCATACGCCCTTTTTGGCCAACCAAGCAACCTGGAAAGGCAAATCAGCGCTATAAAGAAGTCTCGCTTCCCATCGGTCAAAAGGGCCATGCTGAAAAAAGTGTCAAAACCAGAAACGCAGGACAGGCCATAGAGAAATGGGAGCCTTGCTACACTGATGGGCGGGATGTAAATTGCCAAGAGCCACTCTGGAGAAGTGTCCGGTGAGTCCTGAAACATCTGAAAAACACAGCTTAGAGAGCATAGGGCACTTCCACTCATGGGGGTATAAATTGGGAAAATGAAAAATCAGCAAGACACAAGCACCCCAAAGTTTAGGGCTGCTCTGTTGACCAGGACCTCCACTTCATTCCACCTTAAATATCCCAGGAAAGAGAAAAATGGATAAAGAAGTTGTGGTCCTTATGTACAATGGAATATCACTCAGCCAGGAAATCAATGTCGTAAGGTTAGTAGCAGCATGATGAGTGGATTTAGGCACGACGATTCTAAGTTAAATAAGTCACACAGAAAAGGACACTTCTCATAAGGTATCACTGATAGAGGGAATGTAAAAACCGTTACACTTGAACTGAATTACAAAACAGAACAGAGTCACACATGCAGAAAACACACTATGGCTGCTTAACGGGAAAGGTGAGGTGGGGTGATACATAAAACAAGGGTATCAAATTAGCTCAGATACCATTCCATAAACCCAATATGTAATAGACAAGACCTACTCCTTGCTCAGAGAACTGGACTCAACACGCCCTATTCAACGCACAAGAATATATCTGATTAATAATAATCGTAAAACCTATGTATTGATATCTCTCTGTTAGTGTGTCAAGTGGGTATAAAGCGGCATAAACACAGCAGTGAAAAGCAGCTAAACCCCATTATAAAAATAAATTACTTTGAAACACCCATGAAACAAAGACAGTGAAAGAGAGAGAAATTCTTACACAATGCGTTCAGGGGCTGTTATGTAACCTGGATTGACCATATCTAGACGCACAGCTGGATGAGACATAAGGGTGGACACTCTTGGGGCTGAGAGGTTTGGTGAGGTTGGGTGAGCAAACGCAGACCCTTTAAAGGAATACTGCGTGGTACCCATCGCATGGGTCCCAAATCTCCAGGTTCAAGGGCATCTTCCTACATCAAAAACATGCATGAGAAACCCAGAAGATGGTACACCGTGTGATGGGGAAAGGTTTCTAAAACACACCTCATTTCTCATCTCCTTGTGCCCGGGTTCGCCATTCCAGCCGCTTTACTAGCAAGCTCCCTACTTGGAGCATCAGCACCTTTAACCTCCTGTTCCGTACAGGTTGCAATTTGTCCTGAGGATAAACGGGAAGACGTGGAACCAACGAGAGACTAGCTCTTGGTGTTGGGACAGGCACAGGTCACTCTATTTTCCCATCAGAAAGAAGAATTAACCACAGGCTCAGCCTGACCCCCGGAACCAGGACAGGGCCTGAAGCCATTCTGCGATTTTGCGGCCAGCTCCCATAAAAACGAGTTTTAAAATGGAGGTTCAGGGCACTGCAATTCACAAACCTGCAGAGTTATAAATGATAACTCTCATCCACAAACATATTGAGGGAAGGCAAAGAAGAGGATTTGAAATCAAGGCAGAATTGCAGGAAACAGATTTCAGGAGGTAGATTCGAATCGCCTTTAAAGCACATGAAAAGCGGCAAAACGTTGACAATGATGCCCTTGGCCAAAAAGGGCGTATGCGTTTTTTCCTGAATATATTCAGGAAAAAACGCATACGCCCTTTTTGGCCAACCAAGCAACCTGGAAAGGCAAATCAGCGCTACAAAGAAGTCTCGCTTCCCATCGGTCAAAAGGGCCATGCTGAAAAAAGTGTCAAAACCAGAAATGCAGGACAGGCCATGGAGAAATGGGAGCCTTGCTACACTGATGGGCGGGATGTAAATTGCCAAGAGCCACTCTGGAGAAGTGTCCGGTGAGTCCTGAAACATCTGAAAAACACAGCTTAGAGAGCATAGGGCACTTCCACTCATGGGGATATAAATTGGGAAAATGAAAAATCAGCAAGACACAAGCACCCCAAAGTTTAGGGCTGCTCTGTTGACCAGGACCTCCACTTCATTCCACCTTAAATATCCCAGGAAAGAGAAAAATGGATAAAGAAGTTGTGGTCCTTATGTACAATGGAATATCACTCAGCCAGGAAATCAATGTCGTAAGGTTAGTAGCAGCATGATGAGTGGATTTAGGTATGACGATTCTAAGTGAAATAAGTCACACAGAAAAGGACACTTCTCATAAGGTATCACTGATAGAGGGAATGTAAAAACCGTTACACTTGAACTGAATTACAAAACAGAACAGAGTCACACATGCAGAAAACACACTATGGCTGCTTAATGGGAAAGGTGAGGTGGGGTGATACATAAAACAAGGGTATCAAATTAGCTCAGATACCGTTCCATAAACCCAATATGTAATAGACAAGACCTACTCCTTGCTCAGAGAACTGGACTCAACACGCCCTATTCACCGCACAAGAATATATCTGACTAATAATAATCGTAAAACCTATGTATTGATATCTCTCTGTTAGTGTGTCAAGTGGGTGTAAAGCGGCATAAACACATCAGTGAAAAGCAGCTAAACCCCATTATAAAAATAAATTACTTTGAAACCACCATGAAACAAAGACAGTGAAAGAGAGAGAAATTCTTACACAATGCGTTCAGGGGCTGTGATGCAACCTGGATTGACCATATCTAGACGCACAGCTGGATGAGACATAAGGGTGGACACTCTTGGGGCTGAGAGGTTTGGTGAGGTTGGGTGAGCAAACGCAGACCCTTTAAAGGAATACTGCGTGGTACCCATCACATGGGTCCCAAATCTCCAGGTTCAAGGGCATCTTCCTACATCAAAAACATGCATGAGAAACCCAGAAGATGGTACACCGTGTGATGGGGAAAGGTTTCTAAAACGCACCTCATTTCTCATCTCCTTGTGCCCGGGTTCGCCATTCCAGCCGCTTTACTAGCAAGCTCCCTACTTGGAGCATCAGCACCTTTAACCTCCTGTTCCGTACAGGTTGCAATTTGTCCTGAGGATAAACGGGAAGACGTGGAACCAACGAGAGACTAGCTCTTGGTGTTGGGACAGGCACAGGTCACTCTATTTTCCCATCAGAAAGAAGAATTAACCACAGGCTCAGCCTGACCCCCGGAACCAGAACAGGGCCTGAAGCCATTCTGCGATTTTGCGGCCAGCTCCCATAAAAACGAGTTGTAAAATGGAGGTTCAGGGCACTGCAATTCACAAACCTGCAGAGTTATAAATGATAACTCTCGTCCACAAACATATTGAGGGAAGGCAAAGAAGAGGATTTGAAATCAAGGCAGAATTGCAGGAAACAGATTTCAGGAGGTAGATACGAATCGCCTTTAAAGCACATGAAAAGCGGCAAAACGTTGACAATGATGCCCTTGGCCAAAAAGGGCGTATGCGTTTTTTCCTGAATATATTCAGGAAAAAACGCATACGCCCTTTTTGGCCAACCAAGCAACCTGGAAAGGCAAATCAGCGCTACAAAGAAGTCTCGCTTCCCATCGGTCAAAAGGGCCATGCTGAAAAAAGTGTCAAAACCAGAAATGCAGGACAGGCCATGGAGAAATGGGAGCCTTGCTACACTGATGGGCGGGATGTAAATTGCCAAGAGCCACTCTGGAGAAGTGTCCGGTGAGTCCTGAAACATCTGAAAAACACAGCTTAGAGAGCATAGGGCACTTCCACTCATGGGGGTATAAATTGGGAAAATTAAAAATCAGCAAGACACAAGCACCCCAAAGTTTAGGGCTGCTCTGTTGACCAGGACCTCCACTTCATTCCACCTTAAATATCCCAGGAAAGAGAAAAATGGATAAAGAAGTTGTGGTCCTTATGTACAATGGAATATCACTCAGCCAGGAAATCAATGTCGTAAGGTTAGTAGCAGCATGATGAGTGGATTTAGGTATGACGATTCTAAGTGAAATAAGTCACACAGAAAAGGACACTACTCATAAGGTATCACTGATAGAGGGAATGTAAAAACCGTTACACTTGAACTGAATTACAAAACAGAACAGAGTCACACATGCAGAAAACACACTATGGCTGCTTAACGGGAAAGGTGAGGTGGGGTGATACATAAAACAAGGGTATCAAATTAGCTCAGATACCGTTCCATAAACCCAATATGTAATAGACAAGACCTACTCCTTGCTCAGAGAACTGGACTCAACACGCCCTATTCACCGCACAACAATATATCTGACTAATAATAATCGTAAAACCTATGTATTGATCTCTCTCTGTTAGTGTGTCAAGTGGGTGTAAAGCGGCATAAACACAGCAGTGAAAAGCAGCTAAACCCCATTATAAAAATAAATTACTTTGAAACACCCATGAAACAAAGACAGTGAAAGAGAGAGAAATTCTTACACAATGCGTTCAGGGGCTGTGATGCAACCTGGATTGACCATATCTAGACGCACAGCTGGATGAGACATAAGGGTGGACACTCTTGGGGCTGAGAGGTTTGGTGAGGTTGGGTGAGCAAACGCAGACCCTTTAAAGGAATACTGCGTGGTACCCATCGCATGGGTCCCAAATCTCCAGGTTCAAGGGCATCTTCCTACATCAAAAACATGCATGAGAAACCCAGAAGATGGTACACCGTGTGATGGGGAAAGGTTTCTAAAACGCACCTCATTTCTCATCTCCTTGTGCCCGGGTTCGCCATTCCAGCCGCTTTACTAGCAAGCTCCCTACTTGGAGCATCAGCACCTTTAACCTCCTGTTCCGTACAGGTTGCAATTTGTCCTGAGGATAAACGGGAAGACGTGGAACCAACGAGAGACTAGCTCTTGGTGTTGGGACAGGCACAGGTCACTCTATTTTCCCATCAGAAAGAAGAATTAACCACAGGCTCAGCCTGACCCCCGGAACCAGAACAGGGCCTGAAGCCATTCTGCGATTTTGCGGCCAGCTCCCATAAAAACGAGTTGTAAAATGGAGGTTCAGGGCACTGCAATTCACAAACCTGCAGAGTTATAAATGATAACTCTCGTCCACAAATATATTGAGGGAAGGCAAAGAAGAGGATTTGAAATCAAGGCAGAATTGCAGGAAACAGATTTCAGGAGGTAGATACGAATCGCCTTTAAAGCACATGAAAAGCGGCAAAACGTTGACAATGATGCCCTTGGCCATAAAGGGCGTATGCGTTTTTTCCTGAGTATATTCAGGAAAAAACGCATACGCCCTTTTTGGCCAACAAAGCACCCTGGAAAGGCAAATCAGCGCTACAAAGAAGTCTCGCTTCCCATCGGTCAAAAGGGCCATGCTGAAAAAAGTGTCAAAACCAGAAATGCAGGACAGGCCATGGAGAAATGGGAGCCTTGCTACACTGATGGGCGGGATGTAAATTGCCAAGAGCCACTCTGGAGAAGTGTCCGGTAAGTCCTGAAACATCTGAAAAACACAGCTTAGAGAGCATAGGGCACTTCCACTCATGGGGGTATAAATTGGGAAAATTAAAAATCAGCAAGACACAAGCACCCCAAAGTTTAGGGCTGCTCTGTTGACCAGGACCTCCACTTCATTCCACCTTAAATATCCCAGGAAAGAGAAAAATGGATAAAGAAGTTGTGGTCCTTATGTACAATGGAATATCACTCAGCCAGGAAATCAATGTCGTAAGGTTAGTAGCAGCATGATGAGTGGATTTAGGTATGACGATTCTAAGTGAAATAAGTCACACAGAAAAGGACACTACTCATAAGGTATCACTGATAGAGGGAATGTAAAAACCGTTACACTTGAACTGAATTACAAAACAGAACAGAGTCACACATGCAGAAAACACACTATGGCTGCTTAACGGGAAAGGTGAGGTGGGGTGATACATAAAACAAGGGTATCAAATTAGCTCAGATACCGTTCCATAAACCCAATATGTAATAGACAAGACCTACTCCTTGCTCAGAGAACTGGACTCAACACGCCCTATTCACCGCACAAGAATATATCTGACTAATAATAATCGTAAAACCTATGTATTGATATCTCTCTGTTAGTGTGTCAAGTGGGTGTAAAGCGGCATAAACACAGCAGTGAAAAGCAGCTAAACCCCATTATAAAAATAAATTACTTTGAAACAACCATGAAACAAAGACAGTGAAAGAGAGAGAAATTCTTACACAATGCGTTCAGGGGCTGTGATGCAACCTGGATTGACCATATCTAGACGCACAGCTGGATGAGACATAAGGGTGGACACTCTTGGGGCTGAGAGGTTTGGTGAGGTTGGGTGAGCAAACGCAGTCCCTTTAAAGGAATACTGCGTGGTACCCATCGCATGGGTCCCAAATCTCCAGGTTCAAGGGCATCTTCCTACATCAAAAACATGCATGAGAAACCCAGAAGATGGTACACCGTGTGATGGGGAAAGGTTTCTAAAACGCACCTCATTTCTCATCTCCTTGTGCCCGGGTTCGCCATTCCAGCCGCTTTACTAGCAAGCTCCCTACTTGGAGCATCAGCACCTTTAACCTCCTGTTCCGTACAGGTTGCAATTTGTCCTGAGGATAAACGGGAAGACGTGGAACCAACGAGAGACTAGCTCTTGGTGTTGGGACAGGCACAGGTCACTCTATTTTCCCATCAGAAAGAAGAATTAACCACAGGCTCAGCCTGACCCCCGGAACCAGAACAGGGCCTGAAGCCATTCTGCGATTTTGCGGCCAGCTCCCATAAAAACGAGTTGTAAAATGGAGGTTCAGGGCACTGCAATTCACAAACCTGCAGAGTTATAAATGATAACTCTCGTCCACAAATATATTGAGGGAAGGCAAAGAAGAGGATTTGAAATCAAGGCAGAATTGCAGGAAACAGATTTCAGGAGGTAGATACGAATTGCCTTTAAAGCACATGAAAAGCGGCAAAACGTTGACAATGATGCCCTTGGCCATAAAGGGCGTATGCGTTTTTTCCTGAGTATATTCAGGAAAAAACGCATACGCCCTTTTTGGCCAACCAAGCAACCTGGAAAGGCAAATCAGCGCTACAAAGAAGTCTCGCTTCCCATCGGTCAAAAGGGCCATGCTGAAAAAAGTGTCAAAACCAGAAATGCAGGACAGGCCATGGAGAAATGGGAGCCTTGCTACACTGATGGGCGGGATGTAAATTGCCAAGAGCCACTCTGGAGAAGTGTCCGGTGAGTCCTGAAACATCTGAAAAACACAGCTTAGAGAGCATAGGGCACTTCCACTCATGGGGGTATAAATTGGGAAAATGAAAAATCAGCAAGACACAAGCACCCCAAAGTTTAGGGCTGCTCTGTTGACCAGGACCTCCACTTCATTCCACCTTAAATATCCCAGGAAAGAGAAAAATGGATAAAGAAGTTGTGGTCCTTATGTACAATGGAATATCACTCAGCCATGAAATCAATGTCGTAAGGTTAGTAGCAGCATGATGAGTGGATTTAGGTATGACGATTCTAAGTGAAATAAGTCACACAGAAAAGGACACTACTCATAAGGTATCACTGATAGAGGGAATGTAAAAACCGTTACACTTGAACTGAATTACAAAACAGAACAGAGTCACACATGCAGAAAACACACTATGGCTGCTTAACGGGAAAGGTGAGGTGGGGTGATACATAAAACAAGGGTATCAAATTAGCTCAGATACCGTTCCATAAACCCAATATGTAATAGACAAGACCTACTCCTTGCTCAGAGAACTGGACTCAACACGCCCTATTCACCGCACAACAATATATCTGACTAATAATAATCGTAAAACCTATGTATTGATATCTCTCTGTTAGTGTGTCAAGTGGGTGTAAAGCGGCATAAACACAGCAGTGAAAAGCAGCTAAACCCCATTATAAAAATAAATTACTTTGAAACACCCATGAAACAAAGACAGTGAAAGAGAGAGAAATTCTTACACAATGCGTTCAGGGGCTGTGATGCAACCTGGATTGACCATATCTAGACGCACAGCTGGATGAGACATAAGGGTGGACACTCTTGGGGCTGAGAGGTTTGGTGAGGTTGGGTGAGCAAACGCAGACCCTTTAAAGGAATACTGCGTGGTACCCATCGCATGGGTCCCAAATCTCCAGGTTCAAGGGCATCTTCCTTCATCAAAAACATGCATGAGAAACCCAGAAGATGGTACACCGTGTGATGGGGAAAGGTTTCTAAAACGCACCTCATTTCTCATCTCCTTGTGCCCGGGTTCGCCATTCCAGCGGCTTTACTAGCAAGCTCCCTACTTGGAGCATCAGCACCTTTAACCTCCTGTTCCGTACAGGTTGCAATTTGTCCTGAGGATAAACGGGAAGACGTGGAACCCACGAGAGACTAGCTCTTGGTGTTGGGACAGGCACAGGTCACTCTATTTTCCCATCAGAAAGAAGAATTAACCACAGGCTCAGCCTGACCCCCGGAACCAGAACAGGGCCTGAAGCCATTCTGCGATTTTGCGGCCAGCTCCCATAAAAACGAGTTGTAAAATGGAGGTTCAGGGCACTGCAATTCACAAACCTGCAGAGTTATAAATGATAACTCTCGTCCACAAATATATTGAGGGAAGGCAAAGAAGAGGATTTGAAATCAAGGCAGAATTGCAGGAAACAGATTTCAGGAGGTAGATACGAATCGCCTTTAAAGCACATGAAAAGCGGCAAAACGTTGACAATGATGCCCTTGGCCATAAAGGGCGTATGCGTTTTTTCCTGAGTATATTCAGGAAAAAACGCATACGCCCTTTTTGGCCAACCAAGCAACCTGGAAAGGCAAATCAGCGCTACAAAGAAGTCTCGCTTCCCATCGGTCAAAAGGGCCATGCTGAAAAAAGTGTCAAAACCAGAAATGCAGGACAGGCCATGGAGAAATGGGAGCCTTGCTACACTGATGGGCGGGATGTAAATTGCCAAGAGCCACTCTGGAGAAGTGTCCGGTAAGTCCTGAAACATCTGAAAAACACAGCTTAGAGAGCATAGGGCACTTCCACTCATGGGGGTATAAATTGGGAAAATTAAAAATCAGCAAGACACAAGCACCCCAAAGTTTAGGGCTGCTCTGTTGACCAGGACCTCCACTTCATTCCACCTTAAATATCCCAGGAAAGAGAAAAATGGATAAAGAAGTTGTGGTCCTTATGTACAATGGAATATCACTCAGCCAGGAAATCAATGTCGTAAGGTTAGTAGCAGCATGATGAGTGGATTTAGGCACGACGATTCTAAGTTAAATAAGTCACACAGAAAAGGACACTTCTCATAAGGTATCACTGATAGAGGGAATGTAAAAACCGTTACACTTGAACTGAATTACAAAACAGAACAGAGTCACACATGCAGAAAACACACTATGGCTGCTTAACGGGAAAGGTGAGGTGGGGTGATACATAAAACAAGGGTATCAAATTAGCTCAGATACCATTCCATAAACCCAATATGTAATAGACAAGACCTACTCCTTGCTCAGAGAACTGGACTCAACACGCCCTATTCAACGCACAAGAATATATCTGATTAATAATAATCGTAAAACCTATGTATTGATATCTCTCTGTTAGTGTGTCAAGTGGGTATAAAGCGGCATAAACACAGCAGTGAAAAGCAGCTAAACCCCATTATAAAAATAAATTACTTTGAAACACCCATGAAACAAAGACAGTGAAAGAGAGAGAAATTCTTACACAATGCGTTCAGGGGCTGTTATGTAACCTGGATTGACCATATCTAGACGCACAGCTGGATGAGACATAAGGGTGGACACTCTTGGGGCTGAGAGGTTTGGTGAGGTTGGGTGAGCAAACGCAGACCCTTTAAAGGAATACTGCGTGGTACCCATCGCATGGGTCCCAAATCTCCAGGTTCAAGGGCATCTTCCTACATCAAAAACATGCATGAGAAACCCAGAAGATGGTACACCGTGTGATGGGGAAAGGTTTCTAAAACGCACCTCATTTCTCATCTCCTTGTGCCCGGGTTCGCCATTCCAGCGGCTTTACTAGCAAGCTCCCTACTTGGAGCATCAGCACCTTTAACCTCCTGTTCCGTACAGGTTGCAATTTGTCCTGAGGATAAACGGGAAGACGTGGAACCAACGAGAGACTAGCTCTTGGTGTTGGGACAGGCACAGGTCACTCTATTTTCCCATCAGAAAGAAGAATTAACCACAGGCTCAGCCTGACCCCCGGAACCAGAACAGGGCCTGAAGCCATTCTGCGATTTTGCGGCCGGCTCCCATAAAAACGAGTTGTAAAATGGAGGTTCAGGGCACTGCAATTCACAAACCTGCAGAGTTGTAAATGATAACTCTCGTCCACAAATATATTGAGGGAAGGCAAAGAAGAGGATTTGAAATCAAGGCAGAATTGCAGGAAACAGATTTCAGGAGGTAGATACGAATCGCCTTTAAAGCACATGAAAAGCGGCAAAACGTTGACAATGATGCCCTTGGCCATAAAGGGCGTATGCGTTTTTTCCTGAGTATATTCAGGAAAAAACGCATACGCCCTTTTTGGCCAACCAAGCAACCTGGAAAGGCAAATCAGCGCTACAAAGAAGTCTCGCTTCCCATCGGTCAAAAGGGCCATGCTGAAAAAAGTGTCAAAACCAGAAATGCAGGACAGGCCATGGAGAAATGGGAGCCTTGCTACACTGATGGGCGGGATGTAAATTGCCAAGAGCCACTCTGGAGAAGTGTACGGTGAGTCCTGAAACATCTGAAAAACACAGCTTAGAGAGCATAGGGCACTTCCACTCATGGGGTTATAAATTGGGAAAATTAAAAATCAGCAAGACACAAGCACCCCAAAGTTTAGGGCTGCTCTGTTGACCAGGACCTCCACTTCATTCCACCTTAAATATCCCAGGAAAGAGAAAAATGGATAAAGAAGTTGTGGTCCTTATGTACAATGGAATATCACTCAGCCAGGAAATCAATGTCGTAAGGTTAGTAGCAGCATGATGAGTGGATTTAGGCACGACGATTCTAAGTTAAATAAGTCACACAGAAAAGGACACTTCTCATAAGGTATCACTGATAGAGGGAATGTAAAAACCGTTACACTTGAACTGAATTACAAAACAGAACAGAGTCACACATGCAGAAAACACACTATGGCTGCTTAACGGGAAAGGTGAGGTGGGGTGATACATAAAACAAGGGTATCAAATTAGCTCAGATACCATTCCATAAACCCAATATGTAATAGACAAGACCTACTCCTTGCTCAGAGAACTGGACTCAACACGCCCTATTCAACGCACAAGAATATATCTGATTAATAATAATCGTAAAACCTATGTATTGATATCTCTCTGTTAGTGTGTCAAGTGGGTATAAAGCGGCATAAACACAGCAGTGAAAAGCAGCTAAACCCCATTATAAAAATAAATTACTTTGAAACACCCATGAAACAAAGACAGTGAAAGAGAGAGAAATTCTTACACAATGCGTTCAGGGGCTGTTATGTAACCTGGATTGACCATATCTAGACGCACAGCTGGATGAGACATAAGGGTGGACACTCTTGGGGCTGAGAGGTTTGGTGAGGTTGGGTGAGCAAACGCAGACCCTTTAAAGGAATACTGCGTGGTACCCATCGCATGGGTCCCAAATCTCCAGGTTCAAGGGCATCTTCCTACATCAAAAACATGCATGAGAAACCCAGAAGATGGTACACCGTGTGATGGGGAAAGGTTTCTAAAACGCACCTCATTTCTCATCTCCTTGTGCCCGGGTTCGCCATTCCAGCGGCTTTACTAGCAAGCTCCCTACTTGGAGCATCAGCACCTTTAACCTCCTGTTCCGTACAGGTTGCAATTTGTCCTGAGGATAAACGGGAAGACGTGGAACCAACGAGAGACTAGCTCTTGGTGTTGGGACAGGCACAGGTCACTCTATTTTCCCATCAGAAAGAAGAATTAACCACAGGCTCAGCCTGACCCCCGGAACCAGAACAGGGCCTGAAGCCATTCTGCGATTTTGCGGCCAGCTCCCATAAAAACGAGTTGTAAAATGGAGGTTCAGGGCACTGCAATTCACAAACCTGCAGAGTTATAAATGATAACTCTCGTCCACAAACATATTGAGGGAAGGCAAAGAAGAGGATTTGAAATCAAGGCAGAATTGCAGGAAACAGATTTCAGGAGGTAGATACGAATCGCCTTTAAAGCACATGAAAAGCGGCAAAACGTTGACAATGATGCCCTTGGCCAAAAAGGGCGTATGCGTTTTTTCCTGAATATATTCAGGAAAAAACGCATACGCCCTTTTTGGCCAACCAAGCAACCTGGAAAGGCAAATCAGCGCTACAAAGAAGTCTCGCTTCCCATCGGTCAAAAGGGCCATGCTGAAAAAAGTGTCAAAACCAGAAATGCAGGACAGGCCATGGAGAAATGGGAGCCTTGCTACACTGATGGGCGGGATGTAAATTGCCAAGAGCCACTCTGGAGAAGTGTCCGGTGAGTCCTGAAACATCTGAAAAACACAGCTTAGAGAGCATAGGGCACTTCCACTCATGGGGGTATAAATTGGGAAAATTAAAAATCAGCAAGACACAAGCACCCCAAAGTTTAGGGCTGCTCTGTTGACCAGGACCTCCACTTCATTCCACCTTAAATATCCCAGGAAAGAGAAAAATGGATAAAGAAGTTGTGGTCCTTATGTACAATGGAATATCACTCAGCCAGGAAATCAATGTCGTAAGGTTAGTAGCAGCATGATGAGTGGATTTAGGTATGACGATTCTAAGTGAAATAAGTCACACAGAAAAGGACACTACTCATAAGGTATCACTGATAGAGGGAATGTAAAAACCGTTACACTTGAACTGAATTACAAAACAGAACAGAGTCACACATGCAGAAAACACACTATGGCTGCTTAACGGGAAAGGTGAGGTGGGGTGATACATAAAACAAGGGTATCAAATTAGCTCAGATACCGTTCCATAAACCCAATATGTAATAGACAAGACCTACTCCTTGCTCAGAGAACTGGACTCAACACGCCCTATTCACCGCACAACAATATATCTGACTAATAATAATCGTAAAACCTATGTATTGATCTCTCTCTGTTAGTGTGTCAAGTGGGTGTAAAGCGGCATAAACACAGCAGTGAAAAGCAGCTAAACCCCATTATAAAAATAAATTACTTTGAAACACCCATGAAACAAAGACAGTGAAAGAGAGAGAAATTCTTACACAATGCGTTCAGGGGCTGTGATGCAACCTGGATTGACCATATCTAGACGCACAGCTGGATGAGACATAAGGGTGGACACTCTTGGGGCTGAGAGGTTTGGTGAGGTTGGGTGAGCAAACGCAGACCCTTTAAAGGAATACTGCGTGGTACCCATCGCATGGGTCCCAAATCTCCAGGTTCAAGGGCATCTTCCTACATCAAAAACATGCATGAGAAACCCAGAAGATGGTACACCGTGTGATGGGGAAAGGTTTCTAAAACGCACCTCATTTCTCATCTCCTTGTGCCCGGGTTCGCCATTCCAGCGGCTTTACTAGCAAGCTCCCTACTTGGAGCATCAGCACCTTTAACCTCCTGTTCCGTACAGGTTGCAATTTGTCCTGAGGATAAACGGGAAGACGTGGAACCAACGAGAGACTAGCTCTTGGTGTTGGGACAGGCACAGGTCACTCTATTTTCCCATCAGAAAGAAGAATTAACCACAGGCTCAGCCTGACCCCCGGAACCAGAACAGGGCCTGAAGCCATTCTGCGATTTTGCGGCCAGCTCCCATAAAAACGAGTTGTAAAATGGAGGTTCAGGGCACTGCAATTCACAAACCTGCAGAGTTATAAATGATAACTCTCGTCCACAAATATATTGAGGGAAGGCAAAGAAGAGGATTTGAAATCAAGGCAGAATTGCAGGAAACAGATTTCAGGAGGTAGATACGAATCGCCTTTAAAGCACATGAAAAGCGGCAAAACGTTGACAATGATGCCCTTGGCCATAAAGGGCGTATGCGTTTTTTCCTGAGTATATTCAGGAAAAAACGCATACGCCCTTTTTGGCCAACAAAGCACCCTGGAAAGGCAAATCAGCGCTACAAAGAAGTCTCGCTTCCCATCGGTCAAAAGGGCCATGCTGAAAAAAGTGTCAAAACCAGAAATGCAGGACAGGCCATGGAGAAATGGGAGCCTTGCTACACTGATGGGCGGGATGTAAATTGCCAAGAGCCACTCTGGAGAAGTGTCCGGTAAGTCCTGAAACATCTGAAAAACACAGCTTAGAGAGCATAGGGCACTTCCACTCATGGGGGTATAAATTGGGAAAATTAAAAATCAGCAAGACACAAGCACCCCAAAGTTTAGGGCTGCTCTGTTGACCAGGACCTCCACTTCATTCCACCTTAAATATCCCAGGAAAGAGAAAAATGGATAAAGAAGTTGTGGTCCTTATGTACAATGGAATATCACTCAGCCAGGAAATCAATGTCGTAAGGTTAGTAGCAGCATGATGAGTGGATTTAGGTATGACGATTCTAAGTGAAATAAGTCACACAGAAAAGGACACTACTCATAAGGTATCACTGATAGAGGGAATGTAAAAACCGTTACACTTGAACTGAATTACAAAACAGAACAGAGTCACACATGCAGAAAACACACTATGGCTGCTTAACGGGAAAGGTGAGGTGGGGTGATACATAAAACAAGGGTATCAAATTAGCTCAGATACCGTTCCATAAACCCAATATGTAATAGACAAGACCTACTCCTTGCTCAGAGAACTGGACTCAACACGCCCTATTCACCGCACAAGAATATATCTGACTAATAATAATCGTAAAACCTATGTATTGATATCTCTCTGTTAGTGTGTCAAGTGGGTGTAAAGCGGCATAAACACAGCAGTGAAAAGCAGCTAAACCCCATTATAAAAATAAATTACTTTGAAACAACCATGAAACAAAGACAGTGAAAGAGAGAGAAATTCTTACACAATGCGTTCAGGGGCTGTGATGCAACCTGGATTGACCATATCTAGACGCACAGCTGGATGAGACATAAGGGTGGACACTCTTGGGGCTGAGAGGTTTGGTGAGGTTGGGTGAGCAAACGCAGACCCTTTAAAGGAATACTGCGTGGTACCCATCGCATGGGTCCCAAATCTCCAGGTTCAAGGGCATCTTCCTACATCAAAAACATGCATGAGAAACCCAGAAGATGGTACACCGTGTGATGGGGAAAGGTTTCTAAAACGCACCTCATTTCTCATCTCCTTGTGCCCGGGTTCGCCATTCCAGCCGCTTTACTAGCAAGCTCCCTACTTGGAGCATCAGCACCTTTAACCTCCTGTTCCGTACAGGTTGCAATTTGTCCTGAGGATAAACGGGAAGACGTGGAACCAACGAGAGACTAGCTCTTGGTGTTGGGACAGGCACAGGTCACTCTATTTTCCCATCAGAAAGAAGAATTAACCACAGGCTCAGCCTGACCCCCGGAACCAGAACAGGGCCTGAAGCCATTCTGCGATTTTGCGGCCAGCTCCCATAAAAACGAGTTGTAAAATGGAGGTTCAGGGCACTGCAATTCACAAACCTGCAGAGTTATAAATGATAACTCTCGTCCACAAATATATTGAGGGAAGGCAAAGAAGAGGATTTGAAATCAAGGCAGAATTGCAGGAAACAGATTTCAGGAGGTAGATACGAATCGCCTTTAAAGCACATGAAAAGCGGCAAAACGTTGACAATGATGCCCTTGGCCATAAAGGGCGTATGCGTTTTTTCCTGAGTATATTCAGGAAAAAACGCATACGCCCTTTTTGGCCAACCAAGCAACCTGGAAAGGCAAATCAGCGCTACAAAGAAGTCTCGCTTCCCATCGGTCAAAAGGGCCATGCTGAAAAAAGTGTCAAAACCAGAAATGCAGGACAGGCCATGGAGAAATGGGAGCCTTGCTACACTGATGGGCGGGATGTAAATTGCCAAGAGCCACTCTGGAGAAGTGTCCGGTGAGTCCTGAAACATCTGAAAAACACAGCTTAGAGAGCATAGGGCACTTCCACTCATGGGGGTATAAATTGGGAAAATGAAAAATCAGCAAGACACAAGCACCCCAAAGTTTAGGGCTGCTCTGTTGACCAGGACCTCCACTTCATTCCACCTTAAATATCCCAGGAAAGAGAAAAATGGATAAAGAAGTTGTGGTCCTTATGTACAATGGAATATCACTCAGCCATGAAATCAATGTCGTAAGGTTAGTAGCAGCATGATGAGTGGATTTAGGTATGACGATTCTAAGTGAAATAAGTCACACAGAAAAGGACACTACTCATAAGGTATCACTGATAGAGGGAATGTAAAAACCGTTACACTTGAACTGAATTACAAAACAGAACAGAGTCACACATGCAGAAAACACACTATGGCTGCTTAACGGGAAAGGTGAGGTGGGGTGATACATAAAACAAGGGTATCAAATTAGCTCAGATACCGTTCCATAAACCCAATATGTAATAGACAAGACCTACTCCTTGCTCAGAGAACTGGACTCAACACGCCCTATTCACCGCACAACAATATATCTGACTAATAATAATCGTAAAACCTATGTATTGATATCTCTCTGTTAGTGTGTCAAGTGGGTGTAAAGCGGCATAAACACAGCAGTGAAAAGCAGCTAAACCCCATTATAAAAATAAATTACTTTGAAACACCCATGAAACAAAGACAGTGAAAGAGAGAGAAATTCTTACACAATGCGTTCAGGGGCTGTGATGCAACCTGGATTGACCATATCTAGACGCACAGCTGGATGAGACATAAGGGTGGACACTCTTGGGGCTGAGAGGTTTGGTGAGGTTGGGTGAGCAAACGCAGACCCTTTAAAGGAATACTGCGTGGTACCCATCGCATGGGTCCCAAATCTCCAGGTTCAAGGGCATCTTCCTTCATCAAAAACATGCATGAGAAACCCAGAAGATGGTACACCGTGTGATGGGGAAAGGTTTCTAAAACGCACCTCATTTCTCATCTCCTTGTGCCCGGGTTCGCCATTCCAGCGGCTTTACTAGCAAGCTCCCTACTTGGAGCATCAGCACCTTTAACCTCCTGTTCCGTACAGGTTGCAATTTGTCCTGAGGATAAACGGGAAGACGTGGAACCAACGAGAGACTAGCTCTTGGTGTTGGGACAGGCACAGGTCACTCTATTTTCCCATCAGAAAGAAGAATTAACCACAGGCTCAGCCTGACCCCCGGAACCAGAACAGGGCCTGAAGCCATTCTGCGATTTTGCGGCCAGCTCCCATAAAAACGAGTTGTAAAATGGAGGTTCAGGGCACTGCAATTCACAAACCTGCAGAGTTATAAATGATAACTCTCGTCCACAAATATATTGAGGGAAGGCAAAGAAGAGGATTTGAAATCAAGGCAGAATTGCAGGAAACAGATTTCAGGAGGTAGATACGAATCGCCTTTAAAGCACATGAAAAGCGGCAAAACGTTGACAATGATGCCCTTGGCCATAAAGGGCGTATGCGTTTTTTCCTGAGTATATTCAGGAAAAAACGCATACGCCCTTTTTGGCCAACCAAGCAACCTGGAAAGGCAAATCAGCGCTACAAAGAAGTCTCGCTTCCCATCGGTCAAAAGGGCCATGCTGAAAAAAGTGTCAAAACCAGAAATGCAGGACAGGCCATGGAGAAATGGGAGCCTTGCTACACTGATGGGCGGGATGTAAATTGCCAAGAGCCACTCTGGAGAAGTGTCCGGTAAGTCCTGAAACATCTGAAAAACACAGCTTAGAGAGCATAGGGCACTTCCACTCATGGGGGTATAAATTGGGAAAATTAAAAATCAGCAAGACACAAGCACCCCAAAGTTTAGGGCTGCTCTGTTGACCAGGACCTCCACTTCATTCCACCTTAAATATCCCAGGAAAGAGAAAAATGGATAAAGAAGTTGTGGTCCTTATGTACAATGGAATATCACTCAGCCAGGAAATCAATGTCGTAAGGTTAGTAGCAGCATGATGAGTGGATTTAGGTATGAGGATTCTAAGTGAAATAAGTCACACAGAAAAGGACACTACTCATAAGGTATCACTGATAGAGGGAATGTAAAAACCGTTACACTTGAACTGAATTACAAAACAGAACAGAGTCACACATGCAGAAAACACACTATGGCTGCTTAACGGGAAAGGTGAGGTGGGGTGATACATAAAACAAGGGTATCAAATTAGCTCAGATACCGTTCCATAAACCCAATATGTAATAGACAAGACCTACTCCTTGCTCAGAGAACTGGACTCAACACGCCCTATTCACCGCACAAGAATATATCTGACTAATAATAATCGTAAAACCTATGTATTGATATCTCTCTGTTAGTGTGTCAAGTGGGTGTAAAGCGGCATAAACACAGCAGTGAAAAGCAGCTAAACCCCATTATAAAAATAAATTACTTTGAAACAACCATGAAACAAAGACAGTGAAAGAGAGAGAAATTCTTACACAATGCGTTCAGGGGCTGTGATGCAACCTGGATTGACCATATCTAGACGCAAAGCTGGATGAGACATAAGGGTGGACACTCTTGGGGCTGAGAGGTTTGGTGAGGTTGGGTGAGCAAACGCAGACCCTTTAAAGGAATACTGCGTGGTACCCATCGCATGGGTCCCAAATCTCCAGGTTCAAGGGCATCTTCCTACATCAAAAACATGCATGAGAAACCCAGAAGATGGTACACCGTGTGATGGGGAAAGGTTTCTAAAACGCACCTCATTTCTCATCTCCTTGTGCCCGGGTTCGCCATTCCAGCTGCTTTACTAGCAAGCTCCCTACTTGGAGCATCAGCACCTTTAACCTCCTGTTCCGTACAGGTTGCAATTTGTCCTGAGGATAAACGGGAAGACGTGGAACCAACGAGAGACTAGCTCTTGGTGTTGGGACAGGCACAGGTCACTCTATTTTCCCATCAGAAAGAAGAATTAACCACAGGCTCAGCCTGACCCCCGGAACCAGAACAGGGCCTGAAGCCATTCTGCGATTTTGCGGCCAGCTCCCATAAAAACGAGTTGTAAAATGGAGGTTCAGGGCACTGCAATTCACAAACCTGCAGAGTTATAAATGATAACTCTCGTCCACAAATATATTGAGGGAAGGCAAAGAAGAGGATTTGAAATCAAGGCAGAATTGCAGGAAACAGATTTCAGGAGGTAGATACGAATTGCCTTTAAAGCACATGAAAAGCGGCAAAACGTTGACAATGATGCCCTTGGCCATAAAGGGCGTATGCGTTTTTTCCTGAGTATATTCAGGAAAAAACGCATACGCCCTTTTTGGCCAACCAAGCAACCTGGAAAGGCAAATCAGCGCTACAAAGAAGTCTCGCTTCCCATCGGTCAAAAGGGCCATGCTGAAAAAAGTGTCAAAACCAGAAATGCAGGACAGGCCATGGAGAAATGGGAGCCTTGCTACACTGATGGGCGGGATGTAAATTGCCAAGAGCCACTCTGGAGAAGTGTCCGGTGAGTCCTGAAACATCTGAAAAACACAGCTTAGAGAGCATAGGGCACTTCCACTCATGGGGGTATAAATTGGGAAAATGAAAAATCAGCAAGACACAAGCACCCCAAAGTTTAGGGCTGCTCTGTTGACCAGGACCTCCACTTCATTCCACCTTAAATATCCCAGGAAAGAGAAAAATGGATAAAGAAGTTGTGGTCCTTATGTACAATGGAATATCACTCAGCCAGGAAATCAATGTCGTAAGGTTAGTAGCAGCATGATGAGTGGATTTAGGTATGACGATTCTAAGTGAAATAAGTCACACAGAAAAGGACACTTCTCATAAGGTATCACTGATAGAGGGAATGTAAAAACCGTTACACTTGAACTGAATTACAAAACAGAACAGAGTCACACATGCAGAAAACACACTATGGCTGCTTAACGGGAAAGGTGAGGTGGGGTGATACATAAAACAAGGGTATCAAATTAGCTCAGATACCGTTCCATAAACCCAATATGTAATAGACAAGACCTACTCCTTGCTCAGAGAACTGGACTCAACACGCCCTATTCACCGCACAACAATATATCTGACTAATAATAATCGTAAAACCTATGTATTGATATCTCTCTGTTAGTGTGTCAAGTGGGTGTAAAGCGGCATAAACACAGCAGTGAAAAGCAGCTAAACCCCATTATAAAAATAAATTACTTTGAAACAACCATGAAACAAAGACAGTGAAAGAGAGAGAAATTCTTACACAATGCGTTCAGGGGCTGTGATGCAACCTGGATTGACCATATCTAGACGCAAAGCTGGATGAGACATAAGGGTGGACACTCTTGGGGCTGAGAGGTTTGGTGAGGTTGGGTGAGCAAACGCAGACCCTTTGAAGGAATACTGCGTGGTACCCATCGCATGGGTCCCAAATCTCCAGGTTCAAGGGCATCTTCCTACATCAAAAACATGCATGAGAAACCCAGAAGATGGTACACCGTGTGATGGGGAAAGGTTTCTAAAACGCACCTCATTTCTCATCTCCTTGTGCCCGGGTTCGCCATTCCAGCGGCTTTACTAGCAAGCTCCCTACTTGGAGCATCAGCACCTTTAACCTCCTGTTCCGTACAGGTTGCAATTTGTCCTGAGGATAAACGGGAAGACGTGGAACCAACGAGAGACTAGCTCTTGGTGTTGGGACAGGCACAGGTCACTCTATTTTCCCATCAGAAAGAAGAATTAACCACAGGCTCAGCCTGACCCCCGGAACCAGAACAGGGCCTGAAGCCATTCTGCGATTTTGCGGCCAGCTCCCATAAAAACGAGTTGTAAAATGGAGGTTCAGGGCACTGCAATTCACAAACCTGCAGAGTTATAAATGATAACTCTCGTCCACAAATATATTGAGGGAAGGCAAAGAAGAGGATTTGAAATCAAGGCAGAATTGCACGAAACAGATTTCAGGAGGTAGATACGAATCGCCTTTAAAGCACATGAAAAGCGGCAAAACGTTGACAATGATGCCCTTGGCCAAAAAGGGCGTATGCGTTTTTTCCTGAATATATTCAGGAAAAAACGCATACGCCCTTTTTGGCCAACCAAGCAACCTGGAAAGGCAAATCAGCGCTACAGAGAAGTCTCGCTTCCCATCGGTCAAAAGGGCCATGCTGAAAAAAGTGTCAAAACCAGAAATGCAGGAAAGGCCATGGAGAAATGGGAGCCTTGCTACACTGATGGGCGGGATGTAAATTGCCAACAGCCACTCTGGAGAAGTGTACGGTGTGTCCTGAAACATCTGAAAAACACAGCTTAGAGAGCATAGGGCACTTCCACTCATGGGGGTATAAATTGGGAAAATGAAAAATCAGCAAGACACAAGCACCCCAAAGTTGAGGGCTGCTCTGTTGACAAGGACCTCCACTTCATTCCACCTTAAATATCCCAGGAAAGAGAAAAATGGATAAAGAAGTTGTGGTCCTTATGTACAATGGAATATCACTCAGCCAGGAAATCAATGTCGTAAGGTTAGTAGCAGCATGATGAGTGGATTTAGGTATGACGATTCTAAGTGAAATAAGTCACACAGAAAAGGACACTACTCATAAGGTATCACTGATAGAGGGAATGTAAAAACCGTTACACTTGAACTGAATTACAAAACAGAACAGAGTCACACATGCAGAAAACACACTATGGCTGCTTAACGGGAAAGGTGAGGTGGGGTGATACATAAAACAAGGGTATCAAATTAGCTCAGATACCGTTCCATAAACCCAATATGTAATAGACAAGACCTACTCCTTGCTCAGAGAACTGGACTCAACACGCCCTATTCACCGCACAAGAATATATCTGACTAATAATAATCGTAAAACCTATGTATTGATATCTCTCTGTTAGTGTGTCAAGTGGGTGTAAAGCGGCATAAACACAGCAGTGAAAAGCAGCTAAACCCCATTATAAAAATAAATTACTTTGAAACAACCATGAAACAAAGACAGTGAAAGAGAGAGAAATTCTTACACAATGCGTTCAGGGGCTGTGATGCAACCTGGATTGACCATATCTAGACGCAAAGCTGGATGAGACATAAGGGTGGACACTCTTGGGGCTGAGAGGTTTGGTGAGGTTGGGTGAGTAAACGCAGACCCTTTAAAGGAATACTGCGTGGTACCCATCGCATGGGTCCCAAATCTCCAGGTTCAAGGGCATCTTCCTACATCAAAAACATGCATGAGAAACCCAGAAGATGGTACACCGTGTGATGGGGAAAGGTTTCTAAAACGCACCTCATTTCTCATCTCCTTGTGCCCGGGTTCGCCATTCCAGCGGCTTTACTAGCAAGCTCCCTACTTGGAGCATCAGCACCTTTAACCTCCTGTTCCGTACAGGTTGCAATTTGTCCTGAGGATAAACGGGAAGACGTGGAAACAACGAGAGACTAGCTCTTGGTGTTGGGACAGGCACAGGTCACTCTATTTTCCCATCAGAAAGAAGAATTAACCACAGGCTCAGCCTGACCCCCGGAACCAGAACAGGGCCTGAAGCCATTCTGCGATTTTGCGGCCAGCTCCCATAAAAACGAGTTGTAAAATGGAGGTTCAGGGCACTGCAATTCACAAACCTGCAGAGTTATAAATGATAACTCCCGTCCACAAATATATTGAGGGAAGGCAAAGAAGAGGATTTGAAATCAAGGCAGAATTGCAGGAAACAGATTTCAGGAGGTAGATACGAATCGCCTTTAAAGCACATGAAAAGCGGCAAAACGTTGACAATGATGCCCTTGGCCATAAAGGGCGTATGCGTTTTTTCCTGAGTATATTCAGGAAAAAACGCATACGCCCTTTTTGGCCAACCAAGCAACCTGGAAAGGCAAATCAGCGCTACAAAGAAGTCTCGCTTCCCATCGGTCAAAAGGGCCATGCTGAAAAAAGTGTCAAAACCAGAAATGCAGGACAGGCCATGGAGAAATGGGAGCCTTGCTACACTGATGGGCGGGATGTAAATTGCCAAGAGCCACTCTGGAGAAGTGTCCGGTGAGTCCTGAAACATCTGAAAAACACAGCTTAGAGAGCATAGGGCACTTCCACTCATGGGGGTATAAATTGGGAAAATGAAAAATCAGCAAGACACAAGCACCCCAAAGTTTAGGGCTGCTCTGTTGACGAGGACCTCCACTTCATTCCACCTTAAATATCCCAGGAAAGAGAAAAATGGATAAAGAAGTTGTGGTCCTTATGTACAATGGAATATCACTCAGCCAGGAAATCAATGTCGTAAGGTTAGTAGCAGCATGATGAGTGGATTTAGGTATGACGATTCTAAGTGAAATAAGTCACACAGAAAAGGACACTACTCATAAGGTATCACTGATAGAGGGAATGTAAAAACCGTTACACTTGAACTGAATTACAAAACAGAACAGAGTCACACATGCAGAAAACACACTATGGCTGCTTAACGGGAAAGGTGAGGTGGGGTGATACATAAAACAAGGGTATCAAATTAGCTCAGATACCGTTCCATAAACCCAATATGTAATAGACAAGACCTACTCCTTGCTCAGAGAACTGGACTCAACACGCCCTATTCACCGCACAAGAATATATCTGACTAATAATAATCGTAAAACCTATGTATTGATATCTCTCTGTTAGTGTGTCAAGTGGGTGTAAAGCGGCATAAACACAGCAGTGAAAAGCAGCTAAACCCCATTATAAAAATAAATTACTTTGAAACAACCATGAAACAAAGACAGTGAAAGAGAGAGAAATTCTTACACAATGCGTTCAGGGGCTGTGATGCAACCTGGATTGACCATATCTAGACGCAAAGCTGGATGAGACATAAGGGTGGACACTCTTGGGGCTGAGAGGTTTGGTGAGGTTGGGTGAGCAAACGCAGACCCTTTAAAGGAATACTGCGTGGTACCCATCGCATGGGTCCCAAATCTCCAGCTTCAAGGGCATCTTCCTACATCAAAAACATGCATGAGAAACCCAGAAGATGGTACACCGTGTGATGGGGAAAGGTTTCTAAAACGCACCTCATTTCTCATCTCCTTGTGCCCGGGTTCGCCATTCCAGCCGCTTTACTAGCAAGCTCCCTACTTGGAGCATCAGCACCTTTAACCTCCTGTTCCGTACAGGTTGCAATTTGTCCTGAGGATAAACGGGAAGACGTGGAACCAACGAGAGACTAGCTCTTGGTGTTGGGACAGGCACAGGTCACTCTATTTTCCCATCAGAAAGAAGAATTAACCACAGGCTCAGCCTGACCACCAGAACCAGAACAGGGCCTGAAGCCATTCTGCGATTTTGCGGCCAGCTCCCATAAAAACGAGTTGTAAAATGGAGGTTCAGGGCACTGCAATTCACAAACCTGCAGAGTTATAAATGAGAACTCTCGCCCACAAATATATTGAGGGAAGGCAAAGAAGAGTATTTGAAATCAAGGCAGAATTGCACGAAACAGATTTCAGGAGGTAGATACGAATCGCCTTTAAAGCACATGAAAAGCGGCAAAACGTTGACAATGATGCCCTTGGCCAAAAAGGGCGTATGCGTTTTTTCCTGAATATATTCAGGAAAAAACGCATACGCCCTTTTTGGCCAACCAAGCAACCTGGAAAGGCAAATCAGCGCTACAGAGAAGTCTCGCTTCCCATCGGTCAAAAGGGCCATGCTGAAAAAAGTGTCAAAACCAGAAATGCAGGACAGGCCATGGAGAAATGGGAGCCTTGCTACACTGATGGGCGGGATGTAAATTGCCAACAGCCACTCTGGAGAAGTGTACGGTGTGTCCTGAAACATCTGAAAAACACAGCTTAGAGAGCATAGGGCACTTCCACTCATGGGGGTATAAATTGGGAAAATGAAAAATCAGCAAGACACAAGCACCCCAATGTTGAGGGCTGCTCTGTTGACAAGGACCTCCACTTCATTCCACCTTAAATATCCCAGGAAAGAGAAAAATGGATAAAGAAGTTGTGGTCCTTATGTACAATGGAATATCACTCAGCCATGAAATCAATGTCATAAGGTTAGTAGCAGCATGATGAGTGGATTTAGGTACGACGATTCTAAGTGAAATAAGTCACACAGAAAAGGACACTTCTCATAAGGTATCACTTTTAGAGGGAATGTAAAAACCGTTACACTTGAACTGAATTACAAAACAGAACAGAGTCACACATGCAGAAAACAGACTATGGCTGCTTAACGGGAAAGGTGAGGTGGGGTGATACATAAAACAAGGGTATCAAATTAGCTCAGATACCATTCCATAAACCCAATATGTAGTAGACAAGACCTACTCCTTGCTCAGAGAACTGGACTCAACACGCCCTATTCACCGCACAAGAATATATCTGACTAATAATAATCGTAAAACCTATGTATTGATATCTCTCTGTTAGTGTGTCAAGTGGGTGTAAAGCGGCATAAACACAGCAGTGAAAAGCAGCTAAACCCCATTATAAAAATAAATTACTTTGAAACACCCATGAAACAAAGACAGTGAAAGAGAGAGAAATTCTTACACAATGCGTTCAGGGGCTGTGATGCAACCTGGATTGACCATATCTAGACGCACAGCTGGATGAGGCATAAGGGTGGACACTCTTGGGGCTGAGAGGTTTGGTGAGATTGGGTGAGCAAACGCAGACCCTTTAAAGTAATACTGCGTGGTACCCATCGCATGGGTCCCAAATCTCCAGGTTCAAGGGCATCTTCCTACATCAAAAACATGCATGAGAAACCCAGAAGATGGTACACCGTGTGATGGGGAAAGGTTTCTAAAACGCACCTCATTTCTCATCTCCTTGTGCCCGGGTTCGCCATTCCTGCCACTTTACTAGCAAGCTCCCTACTTGGAGCATCAGCACCTTTAACCTCCTGTTCCATACAGGTTGCAATTTGTCCTGAGGATAAACGGGAAGACGTGGAACCAACGAGAGACTAGCTCTTGGTGTTGGGACAGGCACAGGTCACTCTATTTTCCCATCAGAAAGAAGAATTAACCACAGGCTCAGCCTGCCCCCCGGAACCAGAACAGGGCCTGAAGCCATTCTGTGATTTTGCGGCCAGCTCCCATAAAAACGAGTTGTAAAATGGAGTTTCAGAGCACTGCAATTCACAAACCTGCAGAGTTATAAATGATAACTCCCGTCCACAAATATATTGAGGGAAGGCAAAGAAGAGGATTTGAAATCAAGGCAGAATTGCAGGAAACAGATTTCAGGAGGTAGATACGAATCGCCTTTAAAGCACATGAAAAGCGGCAAAACGTTGACAATGATGCCCTTGGCCAAAAAGGGCGTATGCGTTTTTTCCTGAATATATTCAGGAAAAAACGCATACGCCCTTTTTGGCCAACCAAGCAACCTGGAAAGGCAAATCAGCGCTACAAACAAGTCTCGCTTCCCATCGGTCAAAAGGGCCATGCTGAAAAAAGTGTCAAAACCAGAAATGCAGGACAGGCCATGGAGAAATGGGAGCCTTGCTACACTGATGGGCGGGATGTAAATTGCCAAGAGCCACTCTGGAGAAGTGTCCGGTGAGTCCTGAAATATCTGAAAAACACAGCTTAGAGAGCATAGGGCACTTCCACTCATGGGGGTATAAATTGGGAAAATTAAAAATCAGCAAGACACAAGCACCCCAAAGTTTAGGGCTGCTCTGTTGACCAGGACCTCCACTTCATTCCACCTTAAATATCCCAGGAAAGAGAAAAATGGATAAAGAAGATGTGGTCCTTATGTACATTGGAATATCACTCAGCCAGGAAATCAATGTCGTAAGGTTAGTAGCAGCATGATGAGTGGATTTAGGTACGACGATTCTAAGTGAAATAAGTCACACAGAAAAGGACACTTCTCATAAGGTATCACTGATAGAGGGAATGTAAAAACCGTTACACTTGAACTGAATTACAAAACAGAACAGAGTCACACATGCAGAAAACACACTATGGCTGCTTAACGGGAAAGGTGAGGTGGGGTGATACATAAAACAAGGGTATCAAATTAGCTCAGATACCGTTCCATAAACCCAATATGTAATAGACAAGACCTACTCCTTGCTCAGAGAACTGGACTCAACACGCCCTATTCACCGCACAACAATATATCTGACTAATAATAATCGTAAAACCTATGTATTGATATCTCTCTGTTAGTGTGTCAAGTGGGTGTAAAGCGGCATAAACACAGCAGTGAAAAGCAGCTAAACCCCATTATAAAAATAAATTACTTTGAAACACCCATGAAACAAAGACAGTGAAAGAGAGAGAAATTCTTACACAATGCGTTCAGGGGCTGTGATGCAACCTGGATTGACCATATCTAGACGCACAGCTGGATGAGACATAAGGGTGGACACTCTTGGGGCTGAGAGGTTTGGTGAGGTTGGGTGAGCAAACGCAGACCCTTTAAAGGAATACTGCGTGGTACCCATCGCATGGGTCCCAAATCTCCAGGTTCAAGGGCATCTTCCTTCATCAAAAACATGCATGAGAAACCCAGAAGATGGTACACCGTGTGATGGGGAAAGGTTTCTAAAACGCACCTCATTTCTCATCTCCTTGTGCCCGGGTTCGCCATTCCAGCGGCTTTACTAGCAAGCTCCCTACTTGGAGCATCAGCACCTTTAACCTCCTGTTCCGTACAGGTTGCAATTTGTCCTGAGGATAAACGGGAAGACGTGGAACCAACGAGAGACTAGCTCTTGGTGTTGGGACAGGCACAGGTCACTCTATTTTCCCATCAGAAAGAAGAATTAACCACAGGCTCAGCCTGACCCCCGGAACCAGAACAGGGCCTGAAGCCATTCTGCGATTTTGCGGCCAGCTCCCATAAAAACGAGTTGTAAAATGGAGGTTCAGGGCACTGCAATTCACAAACCTGCAGAGTTATAAATGATAACTCTCGTCCACAAATATATTGAGGGAAGGCAAAGAAGAGGATTTGAAATCAAGGCAGAATTGCAGGAAACAGATTTCAGGAGGTAGATACGAATCGCCTTTAAAGCACATGAAAAGCGGCAAAACGTTGACAATGATGCCCTTGGCCATAAAGGGCGTATGCGTTTTTTCCTGAGTATATTCAGGAAAAAACGCATACGCCCTTTTTGGCCAACCAAGCAACCTGGAAAGGCAAATCAGCGCTACAAAGAAGTCTCGCTTCCCATCGGTCAAAAGGGCCATGCTGAAAAAAGTGTCAAAACCAGAAATGCAGGACAGGCCATGGAGAAATGGGAGCCTTGCTACACTGATGGGCGGGATGTAAATTGCCAAGAGCCACTCTGGAGAAGTGTCCGGTGAGTCCTGAAACATCTGAAAAACACAGCTTAGAGAGCATAGGGCACTTCCACTCATGGGGGTATAAATTGGGAAAATGAAAAATCAGCAAGACACAAGCACCCCAAAGTTTAGGGCTGCTCTGTTGACGAGGACCTCCACTTCATTCCACCTTAAATATCCCAGGAAAGAGAAAAATGGATAAAGAAGTTGTGGTCCTTATGTACAATGGAATATCACTCAGCCAGGAAATCAATGTCGTAAGGTTAGTAGCAGCATGATGAGTGGATTTAGGTATGACGATTCTAAGTGAAATAAGTCACACAGAAAAGGACACTACTCATAAGGTATCACTGATAGAGGGAATGTAAAAACCGTTACACTTGAACTGAATTACAAAACAGAACAGAGTCACACATGCAGAAAACACACTATGGCTGCTTAACGGGAAAGGTGAGGTGGGGTGATACATAAAACAAGGGTATCAAATTAGCTCAGATACCGTTCCATAAACCCAATATGTAATAGACAAGACCTACTCCTTGCTCAGAGAACTGGACTCAACACGCCCTATTCACCGCACAAGAATATATCTGACTAATAATAATCGTAAAACCTATGTATTGATATCTCTCTGTTAGTGTGTCAAGTGGGTGTAAAGCGGCATAAACACAGCAGTGAAAAGCAGCTAAACCCCATTATAAAAATAAATTACTTTGAAACAACCATGAAACAAAGACAGTGAAAGAGAGAGAAATTCTTACACAATGCGTTCAGGGGCTGTGATGCAACCTGGATTGACCATATCTAGACGCAAAGCTGGATGAGACATAAGGGTGGACACTCTTGGGGCTGAGAGGTTTGGTGAGGTTGGGTGAGCAAACGCAGACCCTTTAAAGGAATACTGCGTGGTACCCATCGCATGGGTCCCAAATCTCCAGCTTCAAGGGCATCTTCCTACATCAAAAACATGCATGAGAAACCCAGAAGATGGTACACCGTGTGATGGGGAAAGGTTTCTAAAACGCACCTCATTTCTCATCTCCTTGTGCCCGGGTTCGCCATTCCAGCCGCTTTACTAGCAAGCTCCCTACTTGGAGCATCAGCACCTTTAACCTCCTGTTCCGTACAGGTTGCAATTTGTCCTGAGGATAAACGGGAAGACGTGGAACCAACGAGAGACTAGCTCTTGGTGTTGGGACAGGCACAGGTCACTCTATTTTCCCATCAGAAAGAAGAATTAACCACAGGCTCAGCCTGACCACCGGAACCAGAACAGGGCCTGAAGCCATTCTGCGATTTTGCGGCCAGCTCCCATAAAAACGAGTTGTAAAATGGAGGTTCAGGGCACTGCAATTCACAAACCTGCAGAGTTATAAATGAGAACTCTCGCCCACAAATATATTGAGGGAAGGCAAAGAAGAGTATTTGAAATCAAGGCAGAATTGCACGAAACAGATTTCAGGAGGTAGATACGAATCGCCTTTAAAGCACATGAAAAGCGGCAAAACGTTGACAATGATGCCCTTGGCCAAAAAGGGCGTATGCGTTTTTTCCTGAATATATTCAGGAAAAAACGCATACGCCCTTTTTGGCCAACCAAGCAACCTGGAAAGGCAAATCAGCGCTACAGAGAAGTCTCGCTTCCCATCGGTCAAAAGGGCCATGCTGAAAAAAGTGTCAAAACCAGAAATGCAGGACAGGCCATGGAGAAATGGGAGCCTTGCTACACTGATGGGCGGGATGTAAATTGCCAACAGCCACTCTGGAGAAGTGTACGGTGTGTCCTGAAACATCTGAAAAACACAGCTTAGAGAGCATAGGGCACTTCCACTCATGGGGGTATAAATTGGGAAAATGAAAAATCAGCAAGACACAAGCACCCCAATGTTGAGGGCTGCTCTGTTGACAAGGACCTCCACTTCATTCCACCTTAAATATCCCAGGAAAGAGAAAAATGGATAAAGAAGTTGTGGTCCTTATGTACAATGGAATATCACTCAGCCATGAAATCAATGTCATAAGGTTAGTAGCAGCATGATGAGTGGATTTAGGTACGACGATTCTAAGTGAAATAAGTCACACAGAAAAGGACACTTCTCATAAGGTATCACTTTTAGAGGGAATGTAAAAACCGTTACACTTGAACTGAATTACAAAACAGAACAGAGTCACACATGCAGAAAACAGACTATGGCTGCTTAACGGGAAAGGTGAGGTGGGGTGATACATAAAACAAGGGTATCAAATTAGCTCAGATACCATTCCATAAACCCAATATGTAGTAGACAAGACCTACTCCTTGCTCAGAGAACTGGACTCAACACGCCCTATTCACCGCACAAGAATATATCTGACTAATAATAATCGTAAAACCTATGTATTGATATCTCTCTGTTAGTGTGTCAAGTGGGTGTAAAGCGGCATAAACACAGCAGTGAAAAGCAGCTAAACCCCATTATAAAAATAAATTACTTTGAAACACCCATGAAACAAAGACAGTGAAAGAGAGAGAAATTCTTACACAATGCGTTCAGGGGCTGTGATGCAACCTGGATTGACCATATCTAGACGCACAGCTGGATGAGGCATAAGGGTGGACACTCTTGGGGCTGAGAGGTTTGGTGAGATTGGGTGAGCAAACGCAGACCCTTTAAAGTAATACTGCGTGGTACCCATCGCATGGGTCCCAAATCTCCAGGTTCAAGGGCATCTTCCTACATCAAAAACATGCATGAGAAACCCAGAAGATGGTACACCGTGTGATGGGGAAAGGTTTCTAAAACGCACCTCATTTCTCATCTCCTTGTGCCCGGGTTCGCCATTCCTGCCACTTTACTAGCAAGCTCCCTACTTGGAGCATCAGCACCTTTAACCTCCTGTTCCATACAGGTTGCAATTTGTCCTGAGGATAAACGGGAAGACGTGGAACCAACGAGAGACTAGCTCTTGGTGTTGGGACAGGCACAGGTCACTCTATTTTCCCATCAGAAAGAAGAATTAACCACAGGCTCAGCCTGCCCCCCGGAACCAGAACAGGGCCTGAAGCCATTCTGTGATTTTGCGGCCAGCTCCCATAAAAACGAGTTGTAAAATGGAGTTTCAGAGCACTGCAATTCACAAACCTGCAGAGTTATAAATGATAACTCCCGTCCACAAATATATTGAGGGAAGGCAAAGAAGAGGATTTGAAATCAAGGCAGAATTGCAGGAAACAGATTTCAGGAGGTAGATACGAATCGCCTTTAAAGCACATGAAAAGCGGCAAAACGTTGACAATGATGCCCTTGGCCAAAAAGGGCGTATGCGTTTTTTCCTGAATATATTCAGGAAAAAACGCATACGCCCTTTTTGGCCAACCAAGCAACCTGGAAAGGCAAATCAGCGCTACAAACAAGTCTCGCTTCCCATCGGTCAAAAGGGCCATGCTGAAAAAAGTGTCAAAACCAGAAATGCAGGACAGGCCATGGAGAAATGGGAGCCTTGCTACACTGATGGGCGGGATGTAAATTGCCAAGAGCCACTCTGGAGAAGTGTCCGGTGAGTCCTGAAATATCTGAAAAACACAGCTTAGAGAGCATAGGGCACTTCCACTCATGGGGGTATAAATTGGGAAAATTAAAAATCAGCAAGACACAAGCACCCCAAAGTTTAGGGCTGCTCTGTTGACCAGGACCTCCACTTCATTCCACCTTAAATATCCCAGGAAAGAGAAAAATGGATAAAGAAGATGTGGTCCTTATGTACATTGGAATATCACTCAGCCAGGAAATCAATGTCGTAAGGTTAGTAGCATCATGATGAGTGGATTTAGGTACGACGATTCTAAGTGAAATAAGTCACACAGAAAAGGACACTTCTCATAAGGTATCACTGATAGAGGGAATGTAAAAACCGTTACACTTGAACTGAATTACAAAACAGAACAGAGTCACACATGCAGAAAACACACTATGGCTGCTTAACGGGAAAGGTGAGGTGGGGTGATACATAAAACAAGGGTATCAAATTAGCTCAGATACCGTTCCATAAACCCAATATGTAATAGACAAGACCTACTCCTTGCTCAGAGAACTGGACTCAACACGCCCTATTCACCGCACAACAATATATCTGACTAATAATAATCGTAAAACCTATGTATTGATATCTCTCTGTTAGTGTGTCAAGTGGGTGTAAAGCGGCATAAACACAGCAGTGAAAAGCAGCTAAACCCCATTATAAAAATAAATTACTTTGAAACACCCATGAAACAAAGACAGTGAAAGAGAGAGAAATTCTTACACAATGCGTTCAGGGGCTGTGATGCAACCTGGATTGACCATATCTAGACGCACAGCTGGATGAGACATAAGGGTGGACACTCTTGGGGCTGAGAGGTTTGGTGAGGTTGGGTGAGCAAACGCAGACCCTTTAAAGGAATACTGCGTGGTACCCATCGCATGGGTCCCAAATCTCCAGGTTCAAGGGCATCTTCCTTCATCAAAAACATGCATGAGAAACCCAGAAGATGGTACACCGTGTGATGGGGAAAGGTTTCTAAAACGCACCTCATTTCTCATCTCCTTGTGCCCGGGTTCGCCATTCCAGCGGCTTTACTAGCAAGCTCCCTACTTGGAGCATCAGCACCTTTAACCTCCTGTTCCGTACAGGTTGCAATTTGTCCTGAGGATAAACGGGAAGACGTGGAACCAACGAGAGACTAGCTCTTGGTGTTGGGACAGGCACAGGTCACTCTATTTTCCCATCAGAAAGAAGAATTAACCACAGGCTCAGCCTGACCCCCGGAACCAGAACAGGGCCTGAAGCCATTCTGCGATTTTGCGGCCAGCTCCCATAAAAACGAGTTGTAAAATGGAGGTTCAGGGCACTGCAATTCACAAACCTGCAGAGTTATAAATGATAACTCTCGTCCACAAATATATTGAGGGAAGGCAAAGAAGAGGATTTGAAATCAAGGCAGAATTGCAGGAAACAGATTTCAGGAGGTAGATACGAATCGCCTTTAAAGCACATGAAAAGCGGCAAAACGTTGACAATGATGCCCTTGGCCATAAAGGGCGTATGCGTTTTTTCCTGAGTATATTCAGGAAAAAACGCATACGCCCTTTTTGGCCAACCAAGCAACCTGGAAAGGCAAATCAGCGCTACAAAGAAGTCTCGCTTCCCATCGGTCAAAAGGGCCATGCTGAAAAAAGTGTCAAAACCAGAAATGCAGGACAGGCCATGGAGAAATGGGAGCCTTGCTACACTGATGGGCGGGATGTAAATTGCCAAGAGCCACTCTGGAGAAGTGTCCGGTAAGTCCTGAAACATCTGAAAAACACAGCTTAGAGAGCATAGGGCACTTCCACTCATGGGGGTATAAATTGGGAAAATTAAAAATCAGCAAGACACAAGCACCCCAAAGTTTAGGGCTGCTCTGTTGACCAGGACCTCCACTTCATTCCACCTTAAATATCCCAGGAAAGAGAAAAATGGATAAAGAAGTTGTGGTCCTTATGTACAATGGAATATCACTCAGCCAGGAAATCAATGTCGTAAGGTTAGTAGCAGCATGATGAGTGGATTTAGGTATGAGGATTCTAAGTGAAATAAGTCACACAGAAAAGGACACTACTCATAAGGTATCACTGATAGAGGGAATGTAAAAACCGTTACACTTGAACTGAATTACAAAACAGAACAGAGTCACACATGCAGAAAACACACTATGGCTGCTTAACGGGAAAGGTGAGGTGGGGTGATACATAAAACAAGGGTATCAAATTAGCTCAGATACCGTTCCATAAACCCAATATGTAATAGACAAGACCTACTCCTTGCTCAGAGAACTGGACTCAACACGCCCTATTCACCGCACAAGAATATATCTGACTAATAATAATCGTAAAACCTATGTATTGATATCTCTCTGTTAGTGTGTCAAGTGGGTGTAAAGCGGCATAAACACAGCAGTGAAAAGCAGCTAAACCCCATTATAAAAATAAATTACTTTGAAACAACCATGAAACAAAGACAGTGAAAGAGAGAGAAATTCTTACACAATGCGTTCAGGGGCTGTGATGCAACCTGGATTGACCATATCTAGACGCAAAGCTGGATGAGACATAAGGGTGGACACTCTTGGGGCTGAGAGGTTTGGTGAGGTTGGGTGAGCAAACGCAGACCCTTTAAAGGAATACTGCGTGGTACCCATCGCATGGGTCCCAAATCTCCAGGTTCAAGGGCATCTTCCTACATCAAAAACATGCATGAGAAACCCAGAAGATGGTACACCGTGTGATGGGGAAAGGTTTCTAAAACGCACCTCATTTCTCATCTCCTTGTGCCCGGGTTCGCCATTCCAGCTGCTTTACTAGCAAGCTCCCTACTTGGAGCATCAGCACCTTTAACCTCCTGTTCCGTACAGGTTGCAATTTGTCCTGAGGATAAACGGGAAGACGTGGAACCAACGAGAGACTAGCTCTTGGTGTTGGGACAGGCACAGGTCACTCTATTTTCCCATCAGAAAGAAGAATTAACCACAGGCTCAGCCTGACCCCCGGAACCAGAACAGGGCCTGAAGCCATTCTGCGATTTTGCGGCCAGCTCCCATAAAAACGAGTTGTAAAATGGAGGTTCAGGGCACTGCAATTCACAAACCTGCAGAGTTATAAATGATAACTCTCGTCCACAAATATATTGAGGGAAGGCAAAGAAGAGGATTTGAAATCAAGGCAGAATTGCAGGAAACAGATTTCAGGAGGTAGATACGAATTGCCTTTAAAGCACATGAAAAGCGGCAAAACGTTGACAATGATGCCCTTGGCCATAAAGGGCGTATGCGTTTTTTCCTGAGTATATTCAGGAAAAAACGCATACGCCCTTTTTGGCCAACCAAGCAACCTGGAAAGGCAAATCAGCGCTACAAAGAAGTCTCGCTTCCCATCGGTCAAAAGGGCCATGCTGAAAAAAGTGTCAAAACCAGAAATGCAGGACAGGCCATGGAGAAATGGGAGCCTTGCTACACTGATGGGCGGGATGTAAATTGCCAAGAGCCACTCTGGAGAAGTGTCCGGTGAGTCCTGAAACATCTGAAAAACACAGCTTAGAGAGCATAGGGCACTTCCACTCATGGGGGTATAAATTGGGAAAATGAAAAATCAGCAAGACACAAGCACCCCAAAGTTTAGGGCTGCTCTGTTGACCAGGACCTCCACTTCATTCCACCTTAAATATCCCAGGAAAGAGAAAAATGGATAAAGAAGTTGTGGTCCTTATGTACAATGGAATATCACTCAGCCAGGAAATCAATGTCGTAAGGTTAGTAGCAGCATGATGAGTGGATTTAGGTATGACGATTCTAAGTGAAATAAGTCACACAGAAAAGGACACTTCTCATAAGGTATCACTGATAGAGGGAATGTAAAAACCGTTACACTTGAACTGAATTACAAAACAGAACAGAGTCACACATGCAGAAAACACACTATGGCTGCTTAACGGGAAAGGTGAGGTGGGGTGATACATAAAACAAGGGTATCAAATTAGCTCAGATACCGTTCCATAAACCCAATATGTAATAGACAAGACCTACTCCTTGCTCAGAGAACTGGACTCAACACGCCCTATTCACCGCACAAGAATATATCTGACTAATAATAATCGTAAAACCTATGTATTGATATCTCTCTGTTAGTGTGTCAAGTGGGTGTAAAGCGGCATAAACACAGCAGTGAAAAGCAGCTAAACCCCATTATAAAAATAAATTACTTTGAAACAACCATGAAACAAAGACAGTGAAAGAGAGAGAAATTCTTACACAATGCGTTCAGGGGCTGTGATGCAACCTGGATTGACCATATCTAGACGCAAAGCTGGATGAGACATAAGGGTGGACACTCTTGGGGCTGAGAGGTTTGGTGAGGTTGGGTGAGCAAACGCAGACCCTTTGAAGGAATACTGCGTGGTACCCATCGCATGGGTCCCAAATCTCCAGGTTCAAGGGCATCTTCCTACATCAAAAACATGCATGAGAAACCCAGAAGATGGTACACCGTGTGATGGGGAAAGGTTTCTAAAACGCACCTCATTTCTCATCTCCTTGTGCCCGGGTTCGCCATTCCAGCGGCTTTACTAGCAAGCTCCCTACTTGGAGCATCAGCACCTTTAACCTCCTGTTCCGTACAGGTTGCAATTTGTCCTGAGGATAAACGGGAAGACGTGGAACCAACGAGAGACTAGCTCTTGGTGTTGGGACAGGCACAGGTCACTCTATTTTCCCATCAGAAAGAAGAATTAACCACAGGCTCAGCCTGACCCCCGGAACCAGAACAGGGCCTGAAGCCATTCTGCGATTTTGCGGCCAGCTCCCATAAAAACGAGTTGTAAAATGGAGGTTCAGGGCACTGCAATTCACAAACCTGCAGAGTTATAAATGATAACTCTCGTCCACAAATATATTGAGGGAAGGCAAAGAAGAGGATTTGAAATCAAGGCAGAATTGCACGAAACAGATTTCAGGAGGTAGATACGAATCGCCTTTAAAGCACATGAAAAGCGGCAAAACGTTGACAATGATGCCCTTGGCCAAAAAGGGCGTATGCGTTTTTTCCTGAATATATTCAGGAAAAAACGCATACGCCCTTTTTGGCCAACCAAGCAACCTGGAAAGGCAAATCAGCGCTACAGAGAAGTCTCGCTTCCCATCGGTCAAAAGGGCCATGCTGAAAAAAGTGTCAAAACCAGAAATGCAGGACAGGCCATGGAGAAACGGGAGCCTTGCTACACTGATGGGCGGGATGTAAATTGCCAACAGCCACTCTGGAGAAGTGTACGGTGTGTCCTGAAACATCTGAAAAACACAGCTTAGAGAGCATAGGGCACTTCCACTCATGGGGGTATAAATTGGGAAAATGAAAAATCAGCAAGACACAAGCACCCCAAAGTTGAGGGCTGCTCTGTTGACAAGGACCTCCACTTCATTCCACCTTAAATATCCCAGGAAAGAGAAAAATGGATAAAGAAGTTGTGGTCCTTATGTACAATGGAATATCACTCAGCCATGAAATCAATGTCATAAGGTTAGTAGCAGCATGATGAGTGGATTTAGGTACGACGATTCTAAGTGAAATAAGTCACACAGAAAAGGACACTACTCATAAGGTATCACTGATAGAGGGAATGTAAAAACCGTTACACTTGAACTGAATTACAAAACAGAACAGAGTCACACATGCAGAAAACACACTATGGCTGCTTAACGGGAAAGGTGAGGTGGGGTGATACATAAAACAAGGGTATCAAATTAGCTCAGATACCATTCCATAAACCCAATATGTAGTAGACAAGACCTACTCCTTGCTCAGAGAACTGGACTCAACACGCCCTATTCACCGCACAAGAATATATCTGACTAATAATAATCGTAAAACCTATGTATTGATATCTCTCTGTTAGTGTGTCAAGTGGGTGTAAAGCGGCATAAACACAGCAGTGAAAAGCAGCTAAACCCCATTATAAAAATAAATTACTTTGAAACACCCATGAAACAAAGACAGTGAAAGAGAGAGAAATTCTTACACAATGCGTTCAGGGGCTGTGATGCAACCTGGATTGACCATATCTAGACGCACAGCTGGATGAGGCATAAGGGTGGACACTCTTGGGGCTGAGAGGTTTGGTGAGATTGGGTGAGCAAACGCAGACCCTTTAAAGTAATACTGCGTGGTACCCATCGCATGGGTCCCAAATCTCCAGGTTCAAGGGCATCTTCCTACATCAAAAACATGCATGAGAAACCCAGAAGATGGTACACCGTGTGATGGGGAAAGGTTTCTAAAACGCACCTCATTTCTCATCTCCTTGTGCCCGGGTTCGCCATTCCTGCCACTTTACTAGCAAGCTCCCTACTTGGAGCATCAGCACCTTTAACCTCCTGTTCCATACAGGTTGCAATTTGTCCTGAGGATAAACGGGAAGACGTGGAACCAACGAGAGACTAGCTCTTGGTGTTGGGACAGGCACAGGTCACTCTATTTTCCCATCAGAAAGAAGAATTAACCACAGGCTCAGCCTGCCCCCCGGAACCAGAACAGGGCCTGAAGCCATTCTGTGATTTTGCGGCCAGCTCCCATAAAAACGAGTTGTAAAATGGAGTTTCAGAGCACTGCAATTCACAAACCTGCAGAGTTATAAATGATAACTCCCGTCCACAAATATATTGAGGGAAGGCAAAGAAGAGGATTTGAAATCAAGGCAGAATTGCAGGAAACAGATTTCAGGAGGTAGATACGAATCGCCTTTAAAGCACATGAAAAGCGGCAAAACGTTGACAATGATGCCCTTGGCCAAAAAGGGCGTATGCGTTTTTTCCTGAATATATTCAGGAAAAAACGCATACGCCCTTTTTGGCCAACCAAGCAACCTGGAAAGGCAAATCAGCGCTACAAACAAGTCTCGCTTCCCATCGGTCAAAAGGGCCATGCTGAAAAAAGTGTCAAAACCAGAAATGCAGGACAGGCCATGGAGAAATGGGAGCCTTGCTACACTGATGGGCGGGATGTAAATTGCCAAGAGCCACTCTGGAGAAGTGTCCGGTGAGTCCTGAAACATCTGAAAAACACAGCTTAGAGAGCATAGGGCACTTCCACTCATGGGGGTATAAATTGGGAAAATTAAAAATCAGCAAGACACAAGCACCCCAAAGTTTAGGGCTGCTCTGTTGACCAGGACCTCCACTTCATTCCACCTTAAATATCCCAGGAAAGAGAAAAATGGATAAAGAAGATGTGGTCCTTATGTACATTGGAATATCACTCAGCCAGGAAATCAATGTCGTAAGGTTAGTAGCAGCATGATGAGTGGATTTAGGTACGACGATTCTAAGTGAAATAAGTCACACAGAAAAGGACACTTCTCATAAGGTATCACTGATAGAGGGAATGTAAAAACCGTTACACTTGAACTGAATTACAAAACAGAACAGAGTCACACATGCAGAAAACACACTATGGCTGCTTAACGGGAAAGGTGAGGTGGGGTGATACATAAAACAAGGGTATCAAATTAGCTCAGATACCATTCCATAAACCCAATATGTAATAGACAAGACCTACTCCTTGCTCAGAGAACTGGACTCAACACGCCCTATTCAACGCACAAGAATATATCTGATTAATAATAATCGTAAAACCTATGTATTGATATCTCTCTGTTAGTGTGTCAAGTGGGTATAAAGCGGCATAAACACAGCAGTGAAAAGCAGCTAAACCCCATTATAAAAATAAATTACTTTGAAACACCCATGAAACAAAGACAGTGAAAGAGAGAGAAATTCTTACACAATGCGTTCAGGGGCTGTGATGCAACCTGGATTGACCATATCTAGACGCACAGCTGGATGAGACATAAGGGTGGACACTCTTGGGGCTGAGAGGTTTGGTGAGGTTGGGTGAGCAAACGCAGACCCTTTAAAGGAATACTGCGTGGTACCCATCGCATGGGTCCCAAATCTCCAGGTTCAAGGGCATCTTCCTTCATCAAAAACATGCATGAGAAACCCAGAAGATGGTACACCGTGTGATGGGGAAAGGTTTCTAAAACGCACCTCATTTCTCATCTCCTTGTGCCCGGGTTCGCCATTCCAGCCGCTTTACTAGCAAGCTCCCTACTTGGAGCATCAGCACCTTTAACCTCCTGTTCCGTACAGGTTGCAATTTGTCCTGAGGATAAACGGGAAGACGTGGAACCAACGAGAGACTAGCTCTTGGTGTTGGGACAGGCACAGGTCACTCTATTTTCCCATCAGAAAGAAGAATTAACCACAGGCTCAGCCTGACCCCCGGAACCAGAACAGGGCCTGAAGCCATTCTGCGATTTTGCGGCCAGCTCCCATAAAAACGAGTTGTAAAATGGAGGTTCAGGGCACTGCAATTCACAAACCTGCAGAGTTATAAATGATAACTCCCGTCCACAAATATATTGAGGGAAGGCAAAGAAGAGGATTTGAAATCAAGGCAGAATTGCAGGAAACAGATTTCAGGAGGTAGATACGAATCGCCTTTAAAGCACATGAAAAGCGGCAAAACGTTGACAATGATGCCCTTGGCCATAAAGGGCGTATGCGTTTTTTCCTGAGTATATTCAGGAAAAAACGCATACGCCCTTTTTGGCCAACCAAGCAACCTGGAAAGGCAAATCAGCGCTACAAAGAAGTCTCGCTTCCCATCGGTCAAAAGGGCCATGCTGAAAAAAGTGTCAAAACCAGAAATGCAGGACAGGCCATGGAGAAATGGGAGCCTTGCTACACTGATGGGCGGGATGTAAATTGCCAAGAGCCACTCTGGAGAAGTGTCCGGTGAGTCCTGAAACATCTGAAAAACACAGCTTAGAGAGCATAGGGCACTTCCACTCATGGGGGTATAAATTGGGAAAATGAAAAATCAGCAAGACACAAGCACCCCAAAGTTTAGGGCTGCTCTGTTGACCAGGACCTCCACTTCATTCCACCTTAAATATCCCAGGAAAGAGAAAAATGGATAAAGAAGTTGTGGTCCTTATGTACAATGGAATATCACTCAGCCAGGAAATCAATGTCGTAAGGTTAGTAGCAGCATGATGAGTGGATTTAGGTATGACGATTCTAAGTGAAATAAGTCACACAGAAAAGGACACTACTCATAAGGTATCACTGATAGAGGGAATGTAAAAACCGTTACACTTGAACTGAATTACAAAACAGAACAGAGTCACACATGCAGAAAACACACTATGGCTGCTTAACGGGAAAGGTGAGGTGGGGTGATACATAAAACAAGGGTATCAAATTAGCTCAGATACCGTTCCATAAACCCAATATGTAATAGACAAGACCTACTCCTTGCTCAGAGAACTGGACTCAACACGCCCTATTCACCGCACAAGAATATATCTGACTAATAATAATCGTAAAACCTATGTATTGATATCTCTCTGTTAGTGTGTCAAGTGGGTGTAAAGCGGCATAAACACAGCAGTGAAAAGCAGCTAAACCCCATTATAAAAATAAATTACTTTGAAACAACCATGAAACAAAGACAGTGAAAGAGAGAGAAATTCTTACACAATGCGTTCAGGGGCTGTGATGCAACCTGGATTGACCATATCTAGACGCAAAGCTGGATGAGACATAAGGGTGGACACTCTTGGGGCTGAGAGGTTTGGTGAGGTTGGGTGAGCAAACGCAGACCCTTTAAAGGAATACTGCGTGGTACCCATCGCATGGGTCCCAAATCTCCAGCTTCAAGGGCATCTTCCTACATCAAAAACATGCATGAGAAACCCAGAAGATGGTACACCGTGTGATGGGGAAAGGTTTCTAAAACGCACCTCATTTCTCATCTCCTTGTGCCCGGGTTCGCCATTCCAGCCGCTTTACTAGCAAGCTCCCTACTTGGAGCATCAGCACCTTTAACCTCCTGTTCCGTACAGGTTGCAATTTGTCCTGAGGATAAACGGGAAGACGTGGAACCAACGAGAGACTAGCTCTTGGTGTTGGGACAGGCACAGGTCACTCTATTTTCCCATCAGAAAGAAGAATTAACCACAGGCTCAGCCTGACCACCGGAACCAGAACAGGGCCTGAAGCCATTCTGCGATTTTCCGGCCAGCTCCCATAAAAACGAGTTGTAAAATGGAGGTTCAGGGCACTGCAATTCACAAACCTGCAGAGTTATAAATGAGAACTCTCGCCCACAAATATATTGAGGGAAGGCAAAGAAGAGTATTTGAAATCAAGGCAGAATTGCACGAAACAGATTTCAGGAGGTAGATACGAATCGCCTTTAAAGCACATGAAAAGCGGCAAAACGTTGACAATGATGCCCTTGGCCAAAAAGGGCGTATGCGTTTTTTCCTGAATATATTCAGGAAAAAACGCATACGCCCTTTTTGGCCAACCAAGCAACCTGGAAAGGCAAATCAGCGCTACAGAGAAGTCTCGCTTCCCATCGGTCAAAAGGGCCATGCTGAAAAAAGTGTCAAAACCAGAAATGCAGGACAGGCCATGGAGAAATGGGAGCCTTGCTACACTGATGGGCGGGATGTAAATTGCCAACAGCCACTCTGGAGAAGTGTACGGTGTGTCCTGAAACATCTGAAAAACACAGCTTAGAGAGCATAGGGCACTTCCACTCATGGGGGTATAAATTGGGAAAATGAAAAATCAGCAAGACACAAGCACCCCAATGTTGAGGGCTGCTCTGTTGACAAGGACCTCCACTTCATTCCACCTTAAATATCCCAGGAAAGAGAAAAATGGATAAAGAAGTTGTGGTCCTTATGTACAATGGAATATCACTCAGCCATGAAATCAATGTCATAAGGTTAGTAGCAGCATGATGAGTGGATTTAGGTACGACGATTCTAAGTGAAATAAGTCACACAGAAAAGGACACTTCTCATAAGGTATCACTTTTAGAGGGAATGTAAAAACCGTTACACTTGAACTGAATTACAAAACAGAACAGAGTCACACATGCAGAAAACAGACTATGGCTGCTTAACGGGAAAGGTGAGGTGGGGTGATACATAAAACAAGGGTATCAAATTAGCTCAGATACCATTCCATAAACCCAATATGTAGTAGACAAGACCTACTCCTTGCTCAGAGAACTGGACTCAACACGCCCTATTCACCGCACAAGAATATATCTGACTAATAATAATCGTAAAACCTATGTATTGATATCTCTCTGTTAGTGTGTCAAGTGGGTGTAAAGCGGCATAAACACAGCAGTGAAAAGCAGCTAAACCCCATTATAAAAATAAATTACTTTGAAACACCCATGAAACAAAGACAGTGAAAGAGAGAGAAATTCTTACACAATGCGTTCAGGGGCTGTGATGCAACCTGGATTGACCATATCTAGACGCACAGCTGGATGAGGCATAAGGGTGGACACTCTTGGGGCTGAGAGGTTTGGTGAGATTGGGTGAGCAAACGCAGACCCTTTAAAGTAATACTGCGTGGTACCCATCGCATGGGTCCCAAATCTCCAGGTTCAAGGGCATCTTCCTACATCAAAAACATGCATGAGAAACCCAGAAGATGGTACACCGTGTGATGGGGAAAGGTTTCTAAAACGCACCTCATTTCTCATCTCCTTGTGCCCGGGTTCGCCATTCCTGCCACTTTACTAGCAAGCTCCCTACTTGGAGCATCAGCACCTTTAACCTCCTGTTCCATACAGGTTGCAATTTGTCCTGAGGATAAACGGGAAGACGTGGAACCAACGAGAGACTAGCTCTTGGTGTTGGGACAGGCACAGGTCACTCTATTTTCCCATCAGAAAGAAGAATTAACCACAGGCTCAGCCTGCCCCCCAGAACCAGAACAGGGCCTGAAGCCATTCTGTGATTTTGCGGCCAGCTCCCATAAAAACGAGTTGTAAAATGGAGTTTCAGAGCACTGCAATTCACAAACCTGCAGAGTTATAAATGATAACTCCCGTCCACATATATATTGAGGGAAGGCAAAGAAGAGGATTTGAAATCAAGGCAGAATTGCAGGAAACAGATTTCAGGAGGTAGATACGAATCGCCTTTAAAGCACATGAAAAGCGGCAAAACGTTGACAATGATGCCCTTGGCCAAAAAGGGCGTATGCGTTTTTTCCTGAATATATTCAGGAAAAAACGCATACGCCCTTTTTGGCCAACCAAGCAACCTGGAAAGGCAAATCAGCGCTACAAACAAGTCTCGCTTCCCATCGGTCAAAAGGGCCATGCTGAAAAAAGTGTCAAAACCAGAAATGCAGGACAGGCCATGGAGAAATGGGAGCCTTGCTACACTGATGGGCGGGATGTAAATTGCCAAGAGCCACTCTGGAGAAGTGTCCGGTGAGTCCTGAAACATCTGAAAAACACAGCTTAGAGAGCATAGGGCACTTCCACTCATGGGGGTATAAATTGGGAAAATTAAAAATCAGCAAGACACAAGCACCCCAAAGTTTAGGGCTGCTCTGTTGACCAGGACCTCCACTTCATTCCACCTTAAATATCCCAGGAAAGAGAAAAATGGATAAAGAAGTTGTGGTCCTTATGTACATTGGAATATCACTCAGCCAGGAAATCAATGTCGTAAGGTTAGTAGCAGCATGATGAGTGGATTTAGGTACGACGATTCTAAGTGAAATAAGTCACACAGAAAAGGACACTTCTCATAAGGTATCACTGATAGAGGGAATGTAAAAACCGTTACACTTGAACTGAATTACAAAACAGAACAGAGTCACACATGCAGAAAACACACTATGGCTGCTTAACGGGAAAGGTGAGGTGGGGTGATACATAAAACAAGGGTATCAAATTAGCTCAGATACCATTCCATAAACCCAATATGTAATAGACAAGACCTACTCCTTGCTCAGAGAACTGGACTCAACACGCCCTATTCAACGCACAAGAATATATCTGATTAATAATAATCGTAAAACCTATGTATTGATATCTCTCTGTTAGTGTGTCAAGTGGGTATAAAGCGGCATAAACACAGCAGTGAAAAGCAGCTAAACCCCATTATAAAAATAAATTACTTTGAAACACCCATGAAACAAAGACAGTGAAAGAGAGAGAAATTCTTACACAATGCGTTCAGGGGCTGTGATGCAACCTGGATTGACCATATCTAGACGCACAGCTGGATGAGACATAAGGGTGGACACTCTTGGGGCTGAGAGGTTTGGTGAGGTTGGGTGAGCAAACGCAGACCCTTTAAAGGAATACTGCGTGGTACCCATCGCATGGGTCCCAAATCTCCAGGTTCAAGGGCATCTTCCTTCATCAAAAACATGCATGAGAAACCCAGAAGATGGTACACCGTGTGATGGGGAAAGGTTTCTAAAACGCACCTCATTTCTCATCTCCTTGTGCCCGGGTTCGCCATTCCAGCCGCTTTACTAGCAAGCTCCCTACTTGGAGCATCAGCACCTTTAACCTCCTGTTCCGTACAGGTTGCAATTTGTCCTGAGGATAAACGGGAAGACGTGGAACCAACGAGAGACTAGCTCTTGGTGTTGGGACAGGCACAGGTCACTCTATTTTCCCATCAGAAAGAAGAATTAACCACAGGCTCAGCCTGACCCCCGGAACCAGAACAGGGCCTGAAGCCATTCTGCGATTTTGCGGCCAGCTCCCATAAAAACGAGTTGTAAAATGGAGGTTCAGGGCACTGCAATTCACAAACCTGCAGAGTTATAAATGATAACTCCCGTCCACAAATATATTGAGGGAAGGCAAAGAAGAGGATTTGAAATCAAGGCAGAATTGCAGGAAACAGATTTCAGGAGGTAGATACGAATCGCCTTTAAAGCACATGAAAAGCGGCAAAACGTTGACAATGATGCCCTTGGCCATAAAGGGCGTATGCGTTTTTTCCTGAGTATATTCAGGAAAAAACGCATACGCCCTTTTTGGCCAACCAAGCCACCTGGAAAGGCAAATCAGCGCTACAAAGAAGTCTCGCTTCCCATCGGTCAAAAGGGCCATGCTGAAAAAAGTGTCAAAACCAGAAATGCAGGACAGGCCATGGAGAAATGGGAGCCTTGCTACACTGATGGGCGGGATGTAAATTGCCAAGAGCCACTCCGGAGAAGTGTCCGGTGAGTCCTGAAACATCTGAAAAACACAGCTTAGAGAGCATAGGGCACTTCCACTCATGGGGGTATAAATTGGGAAAATTAAAAATCAGCAAGACACAAGCACCCCAAAGTTTAGGGCTGCTCTGTTGACCAGGACCTCCACTTCATTCCACCTTAAATATCCCAGGAAAGAGAAAAATGGATAAAGAAGTTGTGATCCTTATGTACAATGGAATATCACTCAGCCATGAAATCAATGTCGTAAGGTTAGTAGCAGCATGATGAGAGGATTTAGGTACAACGATTCTAAGTGAAATAAGTCACACAGAAAAGGACACTTCTCATAAGGTATCACTGATAGAGGGAATGTAAAAACCGTTACACTTGAACTGAATTACAAAACAGAACAGAGTCACACATGCAGAAAACACACTATGGCTGCTTAACGGGAAAGGTGAGGTGGGGTGATACATAAAACAAGGGTATCAAATTAGCTCAGATACCGTTCCATAAACCCAATATGTAATAGACAAGACCTACTCCTTGCTCAGAGAACTGGACTCAACATGCCCTATTCACCGCACAAGAATATATCTGACTAATAATAATCGTAAAACCTATGTATTGATATCTCTCTGTTAGTGTGTCAAGTGGGTGTAAAGCGGCATAAACACAGCAGTGAAAAGCAGCTAAACCCCATTATAAAAATAAATTACTTTGAAACACCCATGAAACAAAGACAGTGAAAGAGAGAGAAATTCTTACACAATGCGTTCAGGGGCTGTGATGCAACCTGGATTGACCATATCTAGACGCACAGCTGGATGAGACATAAGGGTGGACACTCTTGGGGCTGAGAGGTTTGGTGAGGTTGGGTGAGCAAACGCAGACCCTTTAAAGGAATACTGCGTGGTACCCATCGCATGGGTCCCAAATCTCCAGGTTCAAGGGCATCTTCCTACATCAAAAACATGCATGAGAAACCCAGAAGATGGTACACCGTGTGATGGGGAAAGGTTTCTAAAACGCACCTCATTTCTCATCTCCTTGTGCCCGGGTTCGCCATTCCAGCTGCTTTACTAGCAAGCTCCCTACTTGGAGCATCAGCACCTTTAACCTCCTGTTCCATACAGGTTGCAATTTGTCCTGAGGATAAACGGGAAGACGTGGAACCAACGAGAGACTAGCTCTTGGTGTTGGGACAGGCACAGGTCACTCTATTTTCCCATCAGAAAGAAGAATTAACCACAGGCTCAGCCTGCCCCCCGGAACCAGAACAGGGCCTGAAGCCATTCTGCGATTTTGCGGCCAGCTCCCATAAAAACGAGTTGTAAAATGGAGGTTCAGGGCACTGCAATTCACAAACCTGCAGAGTTATAAATGATAACTCTCATCCACAAATATATTGAGGGAAGGCAAAGAAGAGGATTTGAAATCAAGGCAGAATTGCAGGAAACAGATTTCAGGAGGTAGATACGAATCGCCTTTAAAGCACATGAAAAGCGGCAAAACGTTGACAATGATGCCCTTGGCCAAAAAGGGCGTATGCGTTTTTTCCTGAATATATTCAGGAAAAAACGCATACGCCCTTTTTGGCCAACCAAGCCACCTGGAAAGGCAAATCAGCGCTACAAAGAAGTCTCGCTTCCCATCGGTCAAAAGGCCCATGCTGAAAAACGTGTCAAAACCAGAAATGCAGGACAGGCCATGGAGAAATGGGAGCCTTGCTACACTGATGGGCGGGATGTAAATTGCCAAGAGCCACTCCGGAGAAGTGTCCGGTGAGTCCTGAAACATCTGAAAAACACAGCTTAGAGAGCATAGGGCACTTCCACTCATGGGGGTATAAATTGGGAAAATTAAAAATCAGCAAGACACAAGCACCCCAAAGTTTAGGGCTGCTCTGTTGACCAGGACCTCCACTTCATTCCACCTTAAATATCCCAGGAAAGAGAAAAATGGATAAAGAAGTTGTGATCCTTATGTACAATGGAATATCACTCAGCCATGAAATCAATGTCGTAAGGTTAGTAGCAGCATGATGAGAGGATTTAGGTACAACGATTCTAAGTGAAATAAGTCACACAGAAAAGGACACTTCTCATAAGGTATCACTGATAGAGGGAATGTAAAAACCGTTACACTTGAACTGAATTACAAAACAGAACAGAGTCACACATGCAGAAAACACACTATGGCTGCTTAACGGGAAAGGTGAGGTGGGGTGATACATAAAACAAGGGTATCAAATTAGCTCAGATACCGTTCCATAAACCCAATATGTAATAGACAAGACCTACTCCTTGCTCAGAGAACTGGACTCAACACGCCCTATTCACCGCACAAGAATATATCTGACTAATAATAATCGTAAAACCTATGTATTGATATCTCTCTGTTAGTGTGTCAAGTGGGTGTAAAGCGGCATAAACACAGCAGTGAAAAGCAGCTAAACCCCATTATAAAAATAAATTACTTTGAAACACCCATGAAACAAAGACAGTGAAAGAGAGAGAAATTCTTACACAATGCGTTCAGGGGCTGTGATGCAACCTGGATTGACCATATCTAGAACCACAGCTGGATGAGACATAAGGGTGGACACTCTTGGGGCTGAGAGGTTTGGTGAGGTTGGGTGAGCAAACGCAGACCCTTTAAAGGAATACTGCGTGGTACCCATCGCATGGGTCCCAAATCTCCAGGTTCAAGGGCATCTTCCTACATCAAAAACATGCATGAGAAACCCAGAAGATGGTACACCGTGTGATGGGGAAAGGTTTCTAAAACGCACCTCATTTCTCATCTCCTTGTGCCCGGGTTCGCCATTCCAGCCGCTTTACTAGCAAGCTCCCTACTTGGAGCATCAGCACCTTTAACCTCCTGTTCCATACAGGTTGCAATTTGTCCTGAGGATAAACGGGAAGACGTGGAACCAACGAGAGACTAGCTCTTGGTGTTGGGACAGGCACAGGTCACTCTATTTTCCCATCAGAAAGAAGAATTAACCACAGGCTCAGCCTGCCCCCCGGAACCAGAACAGGGCCTGAAGCCATTCTGCGATTTTGCGGCCAGCTCCCATAAAAACGAGTTGTAAAATGGAGGTTCAGGGCACTGCAATTCACAAACCTGCAGAGTTATAAATGATAACTCTCGTCCACAAATATATTGAGGGAAGGCAAAGAAGAGGATTTGAAATCAAGGCAGAATTGCAGGAAACAGATTTCAGGAGGTAGATACGAATCGCCTTTAAAGCACATGAAAAGCGGCAAAACGTTGACAATGATGCCCTTGGCCAAAAAGGGCGTATGCGTTTTTTCCTGAATATATTCAGGAAAAAACGCATACGCCCTTTTTGGCCAACCAAGCCACCTGGAAAGGCAAATCAGCGCTACAAAGAAGTCTCGCTTCCCATCGGTCAAAAGGCCCATGCTGAAAAACGTGTCAAAACCAGAAATGCAGGACAGGCCATGGAGAAATGGGAGCCTTGCTACACTGATGGGCGGGATGTAAATTGCCAAGAGCCACTCCGGAGAAGTGTCCGGTGAGTCCTGAAACATCTGAAAAACACAGCTTAGAGAGCATAGGGCACTTCCACTCATGGGGGTATAAATTGGGAAAATGAAAAATCAGCAAGACACAAGCACCCCAAAGTTTAGGGCTGCTCTGTTGACCAGGACCTCCACTTCATTCCACCTTAAATATCCCAGGAAAGAGAAAAATGGATAAAGAAGTTGTGATCCTTATGTACAATGGAATATCACTCAGCCATGAAATCAATGTCGTAAGGTTAGTAGCAGCATGATGAGAGGATTTAGGTACAACGATTCTAAGTGAAATAAGTCACACAGAAAAGGACACTTCTCATAAGGTATCACTGATAGAGGGAATGTAAAAACCGTTACACTTGAACTGAATTACAAAACAGAACAGAGTCACACATGCAGAAAACACACTATGGCTGCTTAACGGGAAAGGTGAGGTGGGGTGATACATAAAACAAGGGTATCAAATTAGCTCAGATACCGTTCCATAAACCCAATATGTAGTACACAAGACCTACTCCTTGCTCAGAGAACTGGACTCAACATGCCCTATTCACCGCACAAGAATATATCTGACTAATAATAATCGTAAAACCTATGTATTGATATCTCTCTGTTAGTGTGTCAAGTGGGTGTAAAGCGGCATAAACACAGCAGTGAAAAGCAGCTAAACCCCATTATAAAAATAAATTACTTTGAAACACCCATGAAACGAAGACAGTGAAAGAGAGAGAAATTCTTACACAATGCGTTCAGGGGCTGTGATGCAACCTGGATTGACCATATCTAGACCCACAGCTGGATGAGACATAAGGGTGGACACTCTTGGGGCTGAGAGGTTTGGTGAGGTTGGGTGAGCAAACGCAGACCCTTTAAAGGAATACTGCGTGGTACCCATCGCATGGGTCCCAAATCTCCAGGTTCAAGGGCATCTTCCTACATCAAAAACATGCATGAAAACCCAGAAGATGGTACACCGTGTGATGGGGAAAGGTTTCTAAAACGCACCTCATTTCTCATCTCCTTGTGCCCGGGTTCGCCATTCCAGCCGCTTTACTAGCAAGCTCCCTACTTGGAGCATCAGCACCTTTAACCTCCTGTTCCGTACAGGTTGCAATTTGTCCTGAGGATAAACGGGAAGACGTGGAACCAACGAGAGACTAGCTCTTGGTGTTGGGACAGGCACAGGTCACTCTATTTTCCCATCAGAAAGAAGAATTAACCACAGGCTCAGCCTGACCACCGGAACCAGAACAGGGCCTGAAGCCATTCTGCGATTTTCCGGCCAGCTCCCATAAAAACGAGTTGTAAAATGGAGGTTCAGGGCACTGCAATTCACAAACCTGCAGAGTTATAAATGAGAACTCTCGCCCACAAATATATTGAGGGAAGGCAAAGAAGAGTATTTGAAATCAAGGCAGAATTGCACGAAACAGATTTCAGGAGGTAGATACGAATCGCCTTTAAAGCACATGAAAAGCGGCAAAACGTTGACAATGATGCCCTTGGCCAAAAAGGGCGTATGCGTTTTTTCCTGAATATATTCAGGAAAAAACGCATACGCCCTTTTTGGCCAACCAAGCAACCTGGAAAGGCAAATCAGCGCTACAGAGAAGTCTCGCTTCCCATCGGTCAAAAGGGCCATGCTGAAAAAAGTGTCAAAACCAGAAATGCAGGACAGGCCATGGAGAAATGGGAGCCTTGCTACACTGATGGGCGGGATGTAAATTGCCAACAGCCACTCTGGAGAAGTGTACGGTGTGTCCTGAAACATCTGAAAAACACAGCTTAGAGAGCATAGGGCACTTCCACTCATGGGGGTATAAATTGGGAAAATGAAAAATCAGCAAGACACAAGCACCCCAATGTTGAGGGCTGCTCTGTTGACAAGGACCTCCACTTCATTCCACCTTAAATATCCCAGGAAAGAGAAAAATGGATAAAGAAGTTGTGGTCCTTATGTACAATGGAATATCACTCAGCCATGAAATCAATGTCATAAGGTTAGTAGCAGCATGATGAGTGGATTTAGGTACGACGATTCTAAGTGAAATAAGTCACACAGAAAAGGACACTTCTCATAAGGTATCACTTTTAGAGGGAATGTAAAAACCGTTACACTTGAACTGAATTACAAAACAGAACAGAGTCACACATGCAGAAAACAGACTATGGCTGCTTAACGGGAAAGGTGAGGTGGGGTGATACATAAAACAAGGGTATCAAATTAGCTCAGATACCATTCCATAAACCCAATATGTAGTAGACAAGACCTACTCCTTGCTCAGAGAACTGGACTCAACACGCCCTATTCACCGCACAAGAATATATCTGACTAATAATAATCGTAAAACCTATGTATTGATATCTCTCTGTTAGTGTGTCAAGTGGGTGTAAAGCGGCATAAACACAGCAGTGAAAAGCAGCTAAACCCCATTATAAAAATAAATTACTTTGAAACACCCATGAAACAAAGACAGTGAAAGAGAGAGAAATTCTTACACAATGCGTTCAGGGGCTGTGATGCAACCTGGATTGACCATATCTAGACGCACAGCTGGATGAGGCATAAGGGTGGACACTCTTGGGGCTGAGAGGTTTGGTGAGATTGGGTGAGCAAACGCAGACCCTTTAAAGTAATACTGCGTGGTACCCATCGCATGGGTCCCAAATCTCCAGGTTCAAGGGCATCTTCCTACATCAAAAACATGCATGAGAAACCCAGAAGATGGTACACCGTGTGATGGGGAAAGGTTTCTAAAACGCACCTCATTTCTCATCTCCTTGTGCCCGGGTTCGCCATTCCTGCCACTTTACTAGCAAGCTCCCTACTTGGAGCATCAGCACCTTTAACCTCCTGTTCCATACAGGTTGCAATTTGTCCTGAGGATAAACGGGAAGACGTGGAACCAACGAGAGACTAGCTCTTGGTGTTGGGACAGGCACAGGTCACTCTATTTTCCCATCAGAAAGAAGAATTAACCACAGGCTCAGCCTGCCCCCCAGAACCAGAACAGGGCCTGAAGCCATTCTGTGATTTTGCGGCCAGCTCCCATAAAAACGAGTTGTAAAATGGAGTTTCAGAGCACTGCAATTCACAAACCTGCAGAGTTATAAATGATAACTCCCGTCCACATATATATTGAGGGAAGGCAAAGAAGAGGATTTGAAATCAAGGCAGAATTGCAGGAAACAGATTTCAGGAGGTAGATACGAATCGCCTTTAAAGCACATGAAAAGCGGCAAAACGTTGACAATGATGCCCTTGGCCAAAAAGGGCGTATGCGTTTTTTCCTGAATATATTCAGGAAAAAACGCATACGCCCTTTTTGGCCAACCAAGCAACCTGGAAAGGCAAATCAGCGCTACAAACAAGTCTCGCTTCCCATCGGTCAAAAGGGCCATGCTGAAAAAAGTGTCAAAACCAGAAATGCAGGACAGGCCATGGAGAAATGGGAGCCTTGCTACACTGATGGGCGGGATGTAAATTGCCAAGAGCCACTCTGGAGAAGTGTCCGGTGAGTCCTGAAACATCTGAAAAACACAGCTTAGAGAGCATAGGGCACTTCCACTCATGGGGGTATAAATTGGGAAAATTAAAAATCAGCAAGACACAAGCACCCCAAAGTTTAGGGCTGCTCTGTTGACCAGGACCTCCACTTCATTCCACCTTAAATATCCCAGGAAAGAGAAAAATGGATAAAGAAGTTGTGGTCCTTATGTACATTGGAATATCACTCAGCCAGGAAATCAATGTCGTAAGGTTAGTAGCAGCATGATGAGTGGATTTAGGTACGACGATTCTAAGTGAAATAAGTCACACAGAAAAGGACACTTCTCATAAGGTATCACTGATAGAGGGAATGTAAAAACCGTTACACTTGAACTGAATTACAAAACAGAACAGAGTCACACATGCAGAAAACACACTATGGCTGCTTAACGGGAAAGGTGAGGTGGGGTGATACATAAAACAAGGGTATCAAATTAGCTCAGATACCATTCCATAAACCCAATATGTAATAGACAAGACCTACTCCTTGCTCAGAGAACTGGACTCAACACGCCCTATTCAACGCACAAGAATATATCTGATTAATAATAATCGTAAAACCTATGTATTGATATCTCTCTGTTAGTGTGTCAAGTGGGTATAAAGCGGCATAAACACAGCAGTGAAAAGCAGCTAAACCCCATTATAAAAATAAATTACTTTGAAACACCCATGAAACAAAGACAGTGAAAGAGAGAGAAATTCTTACACAATGCGTTCAGGGGCTGTGATGCAACCTGGATTGACCATATCTAGACGCACAGCTGGATGAGACATAAGGGTGGACACTCTTGGGGCTGAGAGGTTTGGTGAGGTTGGGTGAGCAAACGCAGACCCTTTAAAGGAATACTGCGTGGTACCCATCGCATGGGTCCCAAATCTCCAGGTTCAAGGGCATCTTCCTTCATCAAAAACATGCATGAGAAACCCAGAAGATGGTACACCGTGTGATGGGGAAAGGTTTCTAAAACGCACCTCATTTCTCATCTCCTTGTGCCCGGGTTCGCCATTCCAGCCGCTTTACTAGCAAGCTCCCTACTTGGAGCATCAGCACCTTTAACCTCCTGTTCCGTACAGGTTGCAATTTGTCCTGAGGATAAACGGGAAGACGTGGAACCAACGAGAGACTAGCTCTTGGTGTTGGGACAGGCACAGGTCACTCTATTTTCCCATCAGAAAGAAGAATTAACCACAGGCTCAGCCTGACCCCCGGAACCAGAACAGGGCCTGAAGCCATTCTGCGATTTTGCGGCCAGCTCCCATAAAAACGAGTTGTAAAATGGAGGTTCAGGGCACTGCAATTCACAAACCTGCAGAGTTATAAATGATAACTCCCGTCCACAAATATATTGAGGGAAGGCAAAGAAGAGGATTTGAAATCAAGGCAGAATTGCAGGAAACAGATTTCAGGAGGTAGATACGAATCGCCTTTAAAGCACATGAAAAGCGGCAAAACGTTGACAATGATGCCCTTGGCCATAAAGGGCGTATGCGTTTTTTCCTGAGTATATTCAGGAAAAAACGCATACGCCCTTTTTGGCCAACCAAGCCACCTGGAAAGGCAAATCAGCGCTACAAAGAAGTCTCGCTTCCCATCGGTCAAAAGGGCCATGCTGAAAAAAGTGTCAAAACCAGAAATGCAGGACAGGCCATGGAGAAATGGGAGCCTTGCTACACTGATGGGCGGGATGTAAATTGCCAAGAGCCACTCCGGAGAAGTGTCCGGTGAGTCCTGAAACATCTGAAAAACACAGCTTAGAGAGCATAGGGCACTTCCACTCATGGGGGTATAAATTGGGAAAATTAAAAATCAGCAAGACACAAGCACCCCAAAGTTTAGGGCTGCTCTGTTGACCAGGACCTCCACTTCATTCCACCTTAAATATCCCAGGAAAGAGAAAAATGGATAAAGAAGTTGTGATCCTTATGTACAATGGAATATCACTCAGCCATGAAATCAATGTCGTAAGGTTAGTAGCAGCATGATGAGAGGATTTAGGTACAACGATTCTAAGTGAAATAAGTCACACAGAAAAGGACACTTCTCATAAGGTATCACTGATAGAGGGAATGTAAAAACCGTTACACTTGAACTGAATTACAAAACAGAACAGAGTCACACATGCAGAAAACACACTATGGCTGCTTAACGGGAAAGGTGAGGTGGGGTGATACATAAAACAAGGGTATCAAATTAGCTCAGATACCGTTCCATAAACCCAATATGTAATAGACAAGACCTACTCCTTGCTCAGAGAACTGGACTCAACATGCCCTATTCACCGCACAAGAATATATCTGACTAATAATAATCGTAAAACCTATGTATTGATATCTCTCTGTTAGTGTGTCAAGTGGGTGTAAAGCGGCATAAACACAGCAGTGAAAAGCAGCTAAACCCCATTATAAAAATAAATTACTTTGAAACACCCATGAAACAAAGACAGTGAAAGAGAGAGAAATTCTTACACAATGCGTTCAGGGGCTGTGATGCAACCTGGATTGACCATATCTAGACGCACAGCTGGATGAGACATAAGGGTGGACACTCTTGGGGCTGAGAGGTTTGGTGAGGTTGGGTGAGCAAACGCAGACCCTTTAAAGGAATACTGCGTGGTACCCATCGCATGGGTCCCAAATCTCCAGGTTCAAGGGCATCTTCCTACATCAAAAACATGCATGAGAAACCCAGAAGATGGTACACCGTGTGATGGGGAAAGGTTTCTAAAACGCACCTCATTTCTCATCTCCTTGTGCCCGGGTTCGCCATTCCAGCTGCTTTACTAGCAAGCTCCCTACTTGGAGCATCAGCACCTTTAACCTCCTGTTCCATACAGGTTGCAATTTGTCCTGAGGATAAACGGGAAGACGTGGAACCAACGAGAGACTAGCTCTTGGTGTTGGGACAGGCACAGGTCACTCTATTTTCCCATCAGAAAGAAGAATTAACCACAGGCTCAGCCTGCCCCCCGGAACCAGAACAGGGCCTGAAGCCATTCTGCGATTTTGCGGCCAGCTCCCATAAAAACGAGTTGTAAAATGGAGGTTCAGGGCACTGCAATTCACAAACCTGCAGAGTTATAAATGATAACTCTCATCCACAAATATATTGAGGGAAGGCAAAGAAGAGGATTTGAAATCAAGGCAGAATTGCAGGAAACAGATTTCAGGAGGTAGATACGAATCGCCTTTAAAGCACATGAAAAGCGGCAAAACGTTGACAATGATGCCCTTGGCCAAAAAGGGCGTATGCGTTTTTTCCTGAATATATTCAGGAAAAAACGCATACGCCCTTTTTGGCCAACCAAGCCACCTGGAAAGGCAAATCAGCGCTACAAAGAAGTCTCGCTTCCCATCGGTCAAAAGGCCCATGCTGAAAAACGTGTCAAAACCAGAAATGCAGGACAGGCCATGGAGAAATGGGAGCCTTGCTACACTGATGGGCGGGATGTAAATTGCCAAGAGCCACTCCGGAGAAGTGTCCGGTGAGTCCTGAAACATCTGAAAAACACAGCTTAGAGAGCATAGGGCACTTCCACTCATGGGGGTATAAATTGGGAAAATTAAAAATCAGCAAGACACAAGCACCCCAAAGTTTAGGGCTGCTCTGTTGACCAGGACCTCCACTTCATTCCACCTTAAATATCCCAGGAAAGAGAAAAATGGATAAAGAAGTTGTGATCCTTATGTACAATGGAATATCACTCAGCCATGAAATCAATGTCGTAAGGTTAGTAGCAGCATGATGAGAGGATTTAGGTACAACGATTCTAAGTGAAATAAGTCACACAGAAAAGGACACTTCTCATAAGGTATCACTGATAGAGGGAATGTAAAAACCGTTACACTTGAACTGAATTACAAAACAGAACAGAGTCACACATGCAGAAAACACACTATGGCTGCTTAACGGGAAAGGTGAGGTGGGGTGATACATAAAACAAGGGTATCAAATTAGCTCAGATACCGTTCCATAAACCCAATATGTAATAGACAAGACCTACTCCTTGCTCAGAGAACTGGACTCAACACGCCCTATTCACCGCACAAGAATATATCTGACTAATAATAATCGTAAAACCTATGTATTGATATCTCTCTGTTAGTGTGTCAAGTGGGTGTAAAGCGGCATAAACACAGCAGTGAAAAGCAGCTAAACCCCATTATAAAAATAAATTACTTTGAAACACCCATGAAACAAAGACAGTGAAAGAGAGAGAAATTCTTACACAATGCGTTCAGGGGCTGTGATGCAACCTGGATTGACCATATCTAGAACCACAGCTGGATGAGACATAAGGGTGGACACTCTTGGGGCTGAGAGGTTTGGTGAGGTTGGGTGAGCAAACGCAGACCCTTTAAAGGAATACTGCGTGGTACCCATCGCATGGGTCCCAAATCTCCAGGTTCAAGGGCATCTTCCTACATCAAAAACATGCATGAGAAACCCAGAAGATGGTACACCGTGTGATGGGGAAAGGTTTCTAAAACGCACCTCATTTCTCATCTCCTTGTGCCCGGGTTCGCCATTCCAGCCGCTTTACTAGCAAGCTCCCTATTTGGGGCATCAGCACCTTTAACCTCCTGTTCCATACAGGTTGCAATTTGTCCTGAGGATAAACGGGAAGACGTGGAACCAACGAGAGACTAGCTCTTGGTGTTGGGACAGGCACAGGTCACTCTATTTTCCCATCAGAAAGAAGAATTAACCACAGGCTCAGCCTGCCCCCCGGAACCAGAACAGGGCCTGAAGCCATTCTGCGATTTTGCGGCCAGCTCCCATAAAAACGAGTTGTAAAATGGAGGTTCAGGGCACTGCAATTCACAAACCTGCAGAGTTATAAATGATAACTCTCATCCACAAATATATTGAGGGAAGGCAAAGAAGAGGATTTGAAATCAAGGCAGAATTGCAGGAAACAGATTTCAGGAGGTAGATACGAATCGCCTTTAAAGCACATGAAAAGCGGCAAAACGTTGACAATGATGCCCTTGGCCAAAAAGGGCGTATGCGTTTTTTCCTGAATATATTCAGGAAAAAACGCATACGCCCTTTTTGGCCAACCAAGCCACCTGGAAAGGCAAATCAGCGCTACAAAGAAGTCTCGCTTCCCATCGGTCAAAAGGCCCATGCTGAAAAACGTGTCAAAACCAGAAATGCAGGACAGGCCATGGAGAAATGGGAGCCTTGCTACACTGATGGGCGGGATGTAAATTGCCAAGAGCCACTCCGGAGAAGTGTCCGGTGAGTCCTGAAACATCTGAAAAACACAGCTTAGAGAGCATAGGGCACTTCCACTCATGGGGGTATAAATTGGGAAAATTAAAAATCAGCAAGACACAAGCACCCCAAAGTTTAGGGCTGCTCTGTTGACCAGGACCTCCACTTCATTCCACCTTAAATATCCCAGGAAAGAGAAAAATGGATAAAGAAGTTGTGATCCTTATGTACAATGGAATATCACTCAGCCATGAAATCAATGTCGTAAGGTTAGTAGCAGCATGATGAGAGGATTTAGGTACAACGATTCTAAGTGAAATAAGTCACACAGAAAAGGACACTTCTCATAAGGTATCACTGATAGAGGGAATGTAAAAACCGTTACACTTGAACTGAATTACAAAACAGAACAGAGTCACACATGCAGAAAACACACTATGGCTGCTTAACGGGAAAGGTGAGGTGGGGTGATACATAAAACAAGGGTATCAAATTAGCTCAGATACCGTTCCATAAACCCAATATGTAATAGACAAGACCTACTCCTTGCTCAGAGAACTGGACTCAACATGCCCTATTCACCGCACAAGAATATATCTGACTAATAATAATCGTAAAACCTATGTATTGATATCTCTCTGTTAGTGTGTCAAGTGGGTGTAAAGCGGCATAAACACAGCAGTGAAAAGCAGCTAAACCCCATTATAAAAATAAATTACTTTGAAACACCCATGAAACAAAGACAGTGAAAGAGAGAGAAATTCTTACACAATGCGTTCAGGGGCTGTGATGCAACCTGGATTGACCATATCTAGAACCACAGCTGGATGAGACATAAGGGTGGACACTCTTGGGGCTGAGAGGTTTGGTGAGGTTGGGTGAGCAAACGCAGACCCTTTAAAGGAATACTGCGTGGTACCCATCGCATGGGTCCCAAATCTCCAGGTTCAAGGGCATCTTCCTACATCAAAAACATGCATGAGAAACCCAGAAGATGGTACACCGTGTGATGGGGAAAGGTTTCTAAAACGCACCTCATTTCTCATCTCCTTGTGCCCGGGTTCGCCATTCCAGCCGCTTTACTAGCAAGCTCCCTACTTGGAGCATCAGCACCTTTAACCTCCTGTTCCATACAGGTTGCAATTTGTCCTGAGGATAAACGGGAAGACGTGGAACCAACGAGAGACTAGCTCTTGGTGTTGGGACAGGCACAGGTCACTCTATTTTCCCATCAGAAAGAAGAATTAACCACAGGCTCAGCCTGCCCCCCGGAACCAGAACAGGGCCTGAAGCCATTCTGCGATTTTGCGGCCAGCTCCCATAAAAACGAGTTGTAAAATGGAGGTTCAGGGCACTGCAATTCACAAACCTGCAGAGTTATAAATGATAACTCTCGTCCACAAATATATTGAGGGAAGGCAAAGAAGAGGATTTGAAATCAAGGCAGAATTGCAGGAAACAGATTTCAGGAGGTAGATACGAATCGCCTTTAAAGCACATGAAAAGCGGCAAAACGTTGACAATGATGCCCTTGGCCAAAAAGGGCGTATGCGTTTTTTCCTGAATATATTCAGGAAAAAACGCATACGCCCTTTTTGGCCAACCAAGCCACCTGGAAAGGCAAATCAGCGCTACAAAGAAGTCTCGCTTCCCATCGGTCAAAAGGCCCATGCTGAAAAACGTGTCAAAACCAGAAATGCAGGACAGGCCATGGAGAAATGGGAGCCTTGCTACACTGATGGGCGGGATGTAAATTGCCAAGAGCCACTCCGGAGAAGTGTCCGGTGAGTCCTGAAACATCTGAAAAACACAGCTTAGAGAGCATAGGGCACTTCCACTCATGGGGGTATAAATTGGGAAAATGAAAAATCAGCAAGACACAAGCACCCCAAAGTTTAGGGCTGCTCTGTTGACCAGGACCTCCACTTCATTCCACCTTAAATATCCCAGGAAAGAGAAAAATGGATAAAGAAGTTGTGATCCTTATGTACAATGGAATATCACTCAGCCATGAAATCAATGTCGTAAGGTTAGTAGCAGCATGATGAGAGGATTTAGGTACAACGATTCTAAGTGAAATAAGTCACACAGAAAAGGACACTTCTCATAAGGTATCACTGATAGAGGGAATGTAAAAACCGTTACACTTGAACTGAATTACAAAACAGAACAGAGTCACACATGCAGAAAACACACTATGGCTGCTTAACGGGAAAGGTGAGGTGGGGTGATACATAAAACAAGGGTATCAAATTAGCTCAGATACCGTTCCATAAACCCAATATGTAGTACACAAGACCTACTCCTTGCTCAGAGAACTGGACTCAACATGCCCTATTCACCGCACAAGAATATATCTGACTAATAATAATCGTAAAACCTATGTATTGATATCTCTCTGTTAGTGTGTCAAGTGGGTGTAAAGCGGCATAAACACAGCAGTGAAAAGCAGCTAAACCCCATTATAAAAATAAATTACTTTGAAACACCCATGAAACGAAGACAGTGAAAGAGAGAGAAATTCTTACACAATGCGTTCAGGGGCTGTGATGCAACCTGGATTGACCATATCTAGACCCACAGCTGGATGAGACATAAGGGTGGACACTCTTGGGGCTGAGAGGTTTGGTGAGGTTGGGTGAGCAAACGCAGACCCTTTAAAGGAATACTGCGTGGTACCCATCGCATGGGTCCCAAATCTCCAGGTTCAAGGGCATCTTCCTACATCAAAAACATGCATGAAAACCCAGAAGATGGTACACCGTGTGATGGGGAAAGGTTTCTAAAACGCACCTCATTTCTCATCTCCTTGTGCCCGGGTTCGCCATTCCAGCCGCTTTACTAGCAAGCTCCCTACTTGGAGCATCAGCACCTTTAACCTCCTGTTCCATACAGGTTGCAATTTGTCCTGAAGATAAACGGGAAGACGTGGAACCAACGAGAGACTAGCTCTTGGTGTTGGGACAGGCACAGGTCACTCTATTTTCCCATCAGAAAGAAGAATTAACCACAGGCTCAGCCTGCCCCCCAGAACCAGAACAGGGCCTGAAGCCATTCTGCGATTTTGCGGCCAGCTCCCATAAAAACGAGTTGTAAAATGTAGGTTCAGGGCACTGCAATTCACAAACCTGCAGAGTTATAAATGATAACTCTCGTCCACAAATATATTGAGGGAAGGCAAAGAAGAGGATTTGAAATCAAGGCAGAATTGCAGGAAACAGATTTCAGGAGGTAGATACGAATCGCCTTTAAAGCACATGAAAAGCGGCAAAACGTTGACAATGATGCCCTTGGCCAAAAAGGGCGTATGCGTTTTTTCCTGAATATATTCAGGAAAAAACGCATACGCCCTTTTTGGCCAACCAAGCCACCTGGAAAGGCAAATCAGCGCTACAAAGAAGTCTCGCTTCCCATCGGTCAAAAGGCCCATGCTGAAAAACGTGTCAAAACCAGAAATGCAGGACAGGCCATGGAGAAATGGGAGCCTTGCTACACTGATGGGCGGGATGTAAATTGCCAAGAGCCACTCCGGAGAAGTGTCCGGTGAGTCCTGAAACATCTGAAAAACACAGCTTAGAGAGCATAGGGCACTTCCACTCATGGGGGTATAAATTGGGAAAATTAAAAATCAGCAAGACACAAGCACCCCAAAGTTTAGGGCTGCTCTGTTGACCAGGACCTCCACTTCATTCCACCTTAAATATCCCAGGAAAGAGAAAAATGGATAAAGAAGTTGTGATCCTTATGTACAATGGAATATCACTCAGCCATGAAATCAATGTCGTAAGGTTAGTAGCAGCATGATGAGAGGATTTAGGTACAACGATTCTAAGTGAAATAAGTCACACAGAAAAGGACACTTCTCATAAGGTATCACTGATAGAGGGAATGTAAAAACCGTTACACTTGAACTGAATTACAAAACAGAACAGAGTCACACATGCAGAAAACACACTATGGCTGCTTAACGGGAAAGGTGAGGTGGGGTGATACATAAAACAAGGGTATCAAATTAGCTCAGATACCGTTCCATAAACCCAATATGTAATAGACAAGACCTACTCCTTGCTCAGAGAACTGGACTCAACATGCCCTATTCACCGCACAAGAATATATCTGACTAATAATAATCGTAAAACCTATGTATTGATATCTCTCTGTTAGTGTGTCAAGTGGGTGTAAAGCGGCATAAACACAGCAGTGAAAAGCAGCTAAACCCCATTATAAAAATAAATTACTTTGAAACACCCATGAAACAAAGACAGTGAAAGAGAGAGAAATTCTTACACAATGCGTTCAGGGGCTGTGATGCAACCTGGATTGACCATATCTAGACGCACAGCTGGATGAGACATAAGGGTGGACACTCTTGGGGCTGAGAGGTTTGGTGAGGTTGGGTGAGCAAACGCAGACCCTTTAAAGGAATACTGCGTGGTACCCATCGCATGGGTCCCAAATCTCCAGGTTCAAGGGCATCTTCCTACATCAAAAACATGCATGAGAAACCCAGAAGATGGTACACCGTGTGATGGGGAAAGGTTTCTAAAACGCACCTCATTTCTCATCTCCTTGTGCCCGGGTTCGCCATTCCAGCTGCTTTACTAGCAAGCTCCCTACTTGGAGCATCAGCACCTTTAACCTCCTGTTCCATACAGGTTGCAATTTGTCCTGAGGATAAACGGGAAGACGTGGAACCAACGAGAGACTAGCTCTTGGTGTTGGGACAGGCACAGGTCACTCTATTTTCCCATCAGAAAGAAGAATTAACCACAGGCTCAGCCTGCCCCCCGGAACCAGAACAGGGCCTGAAGCCATTCTGCGATTTTGCGGCCAGCTCCCATAAAAACGAGTTGTAAAATGGAGGTTCAGGGCACTGCAATTCACAAACCTGCAGAGTTATAAATGATAACTCTCATCCACAAATATATTGAGGGAAGGCAAAGAAGAGGATTTGAAATCAAGGCAGAATTGCAGGAAACAGATTTCAGGAGGTAGATACGAATCGCCTTTAAAGCACATGAAAAGCGGCAAAACGTTGACAATGATGCCCTTGGCCAAAAAGGGCGTATGCGTTTTTTCCTGAATATATTCAGGAAAAAACGCATACGCCCTTTTTGGCCAACCAAGCCACCTGGAAAGGCAAATCAGCGCTACAAAGAAGTCTCGCTTCCCATCGGTCAAAAGGCCCATGCTGAAAAACGTGTCAAAACCAGAAATGCAGGACAGGCCATGGAGAAATGGGAGCCTTGCTACACTGATGGGCGGGATGTAAATTGCCAAGAGCCACTCCGGAGAAGTGTCCGGTGAGTCCTGAAACATCTGAAAAACACAGCTTAGAGAGCATAGGGCACTTCCACTCATGGGGGTATAAATTGGGAAAATTAAAAATCAGCAAGACACAAGCACCCCAAAGTTTAGGGCTGCTCTGTTGACCAGGACCTCCACTTCATTCCACCTTAAATATCCCAGGAAAGAGAAAAATGGATAAAGAAGTTGTGATCCTTATGTACAATGGAATATCACTCAGCCATGAAATCAATGTCGTAAGGTTAGTAGCAGCATGATGAGAGGATTTAGGTACAACGATTCTAAGTGAAATAAGTCACACAGAAAAGGACACTTCTCATAAGGTATCACTGATAGAGGGAATGTAAAAACCGTTACACTTGAACTGAATTACAAAACAGAACAGAGTCACACATGCAGAAAACACACTATGGCTGCTTAACGGGAAAGGTGAGGTGGGGTGATACATAAAACAAGGGTATCAAATTAGCTCAGATACCGTTCCATAAACCCAATATGTAATAGACAAGACCTACTCCTTGCTCAGAGAACTGGACTCAACACGCCCTATTCACCGCACAAGAATATATCTGACTAATAATAATCGTAAAACCTATGTATTGATATCTCTCTGTTAGTGTGTCAAGTGGGTGTAAAGCGGCATAAACACAGCAGTGAAAAGCAGCTAAACCCCATTATAAAAATAAATTACTTTGAAACACCCATGAAACAAAGACAGTGAAAGAGAGAGAAATTCTTACACAATGCGTTCAGGGGCTGTGATGCAACCTGGATTGACCATATCTAGAACCACAGCTGGATGAGACATAAGGGTGGACACTCTTGGGGCTGAGAGGTTTGGTGAGGTTGGGTGAGCAAACGCAGACCCTTTAAAGGAATACTGCGTGGTACCCATCGCATGGGTCCCAAATCTCCAGGTTCAAGGGCATCTTCCTACATCAAAAACATGCATGAGAAACCCAGAAGATGGTACACCGTGTGATGGGGAAAGGTTTCTAAAACGCACCTCATTTCTCATCTCCTTGTGCCCGGGTTCGCCATTCCAGCCGCTTTACTAGCAAGCTCCCTATTTGGGGCATCAGCACCTTTAACCTCCTGTTCCATACAGGTTGCAATTTGTCCTGAGGATAAACGGGAAGACGTGGAACCAACGAGAGACTAGCTCTTGGTGTTGGGACAGGCACAGGTCACTCTATTTTCCCATCAGAAAGAAGAATTAACCACAGGCTCAGCCTGCCCCCCAGAACCAGAACAGGGCCTGAAGCCATTCTGCGATTTTGCGGCCAGCTCCCATAAAAACGAGTTGTAAAATGGAGGTTCAGGGCACTGCAATTCACAAACCTGCAGAGTTATTAATGATAACTCTCATCCACAAATATATTGAGGGAAGGCAAAGAAGAGGATTTGAAATCAAGGCAGAATTGCAGGAAACAGATTTCAGGAGGTAGATACGAATCGCCTTTAAAGCACATGAAAAGCGGCAAAACGTTGACAATGATGCCCTTGGCCAAAAAGGGCGTATGCGTTTTTTCCTGAATATATTCAGGAAAAAACGCATACGCCCTTTTTGGCCAACCAAGCCACCTGGAAAGGCAAATCAGCGCTACAAAGAAGTCTCGCTTCCCATCGGTCAAAAGGCCCATGCTGAAAAACGTGTCAAAACCAGAAATGCAGGACAGGCCATGGAGAAATGGGAGCCTTGCTACACTGATGGGCGGGATGTAAATTGCCAAGAGCCACTCCGGAGAAGTGTCCGGTGAGTCCTGAAACATCTGAAAAACACAGCTTAGAGAGCATAGGGCACTTCCACTCATGGGGGTATAAATTGGGAAAATTAAAAATCAGCAAGACACAAGCACCCCAAAGTTTAGGGCTGCTCTGTTGACCAGGACCTCCACTTCATTCCACCTTAAATATCCCAGGAAAGAGAAAAATGGATAAAGAAGTTGTGATCCTTATGTACAATGGAATATCACTCAGCCATGAAATCAATGTCGTAAGGTTAGTAGCAGCATGATGAGAGGATTTAGGTACAACGATTCTAAGTGAAATAAGTCACACAGAAAAGGACACTTCTCATAAGGTATCACTGATAGAGGGAATGTAAAAACCGTTACACTTGAACTGAATTACAAAACAGAACAGAGTCACACATGCAGAAAACACACTATGGCTGCTTAACGGGAAAGGTGAGGTGGGGTGATACATAAAACAAGGGTATCAAATTAGCTCAGATACCGTTCCATAAACCCAATATGTAATAGACAAGACCTACTCCTTGCTCAGAGAACTGGACTCAACACGCCCTATTCACCGCACAAGAATATATCTGACTAATAATAATCGTAAAACCTATGTATTGATATCTCTCTGTTAGTGTGTCAAGTGGGTGTAAAGCGGCATAAACACAGCAGTGAAAAGCAGCTAAACCCCATTATAAAAATAAATTACTTTGAAACACCCATGAAACAAAGACAGTGAAAGAGAGAGAAATTCTTACACAATGCGTTCAGGGGCTGTGATGCAACCTGGATTGACCATATCTAGAACCACAGCTGGATGAGACATAAGGGTGGACACTCTTGGGGCTGAGAGGTTTGGTGAGGTTGGGTGAGCAAACGCAGACCCTTTAAAGGAATACTGCGTGGTACCCATCGCATGGGTCCCAAATCTCCAGGTTCAAGGGCATCTTCCTACATCAAAAACATGCATGAGAAACCCAGAAGATGGTACACCGTGTGATGGGGAAAGGTTTCTAAAACGCACCTCATTTCTCATCTCCTTGTGCCCGGGTTCGCCATTCCAGCCGCTTTACTAGCAAGCTCCCTATTTGGGGCATCAGCACCTTTAACCTCCTGTTCCATACAGGTTGCAATTTGTCCTGAGGATAAACGGGAAGACGTGGAACCAACGAGAGACTAGCTCTTGGTGTTGGGACAGGCACAGGTCACTCTATTTTCCCATCAGAAAGAAGAATTAACCACAGGCTCAGCCTGCCCCCCAGAACCAGAACAGGGCCTGAAGCCATTCTGCGATTTTGCGGCCAGCTCCCATAAAAACGAGTTGTAAAATGGAGGTTCAGGGCACTGCAATTCACAAACCTGCAGAGTTATTAATGATAACTCTCATCCACAAATATATTGAGGGAAGGCAAAGAAGAGGATTTGAAATCAAGGCAGAATTGCAGGAAACAGATTTCAGGAGGTAGATACGAATCGCCTTTAAAGCACATGAAAAGCGGCAAAACGTTGACAATGATGCCCTTGGCCAAAAAGGGCGTATGCGTTTTTTCCTGAATATATTCAGGAAAAAACGCATACGCCCTTTTTGGCCAACCAAGCCACCTGGAAAGGCAAATCAGCGCTACAAAGAAGTCTCGCTTCCCATCGGTCAAAAGGCCCATGCTGAAAAACGTGTCAAAACCAGAAATGCAGGACAGGCCATGGAGAAATGGGAGCCTTGCTACACTGATGGGCGGGATGTAAATTGCCAAGAGCCACTCCGGAGAAGTGTCCGGTGAGTCCTGAAACATCTGAAAAACACAGCTTAGAGAGCATAGGGCACTTCCACTCATGGGGGTATAAATTGGGAAAATTAAAAATCAGCAAGACACAAGCACCCCAAAGTTTAGGGCTGCTCTGTTGACCAGGACCTCCACTTCATTCCACCTTAAATATCCCAGGAAAGAGAAAAATGGATAAAGAAGTTGTGATCCTTATGTACAATGGAATATCACTCAGCCATGAAATCAATGTCGTAAGGTTAGTAGCAGCATGATGAGAGGATTTAGGTACAACGATTCTAAGTGAAATAAGTCACACAGAAAAGGACACTTCTCATAAGGTATCACTGATAGAGGGAATGTAAAAACCGTTACACTTGAACTGAATTACAAAACAGAACAGAGTCACACATGCAGAAAACACACTATGGCTGCTTAACGGGAAAGGTGAGGTGGGGTGATACATAAAACAAGGGTATCAAATTAGCTCAGATACCGTTCCATAAACCCAATATGTAATAGACAAGACCTACTCCTTGCTCAGAGAACTGGACTCAACACGCCCTATTCACCGCACAAGAATATATCTGACTAATAATAATCGTAAAACCTATGTATTGATATCTCTCTGTTAGTGTGTCAAGTGGGTGTAAAGCGGCATAAACACAGCAGTGAAAAGCAGCTAAACCCCATTATAAAAATAAATTACTTTGAAACACCCATGAAACAAAGACAGTGAAAGAGAGAGAAATTCTTACACAATGCGTTCAGGGGCTGTGATGCAACCTGGATTGACCATATCTAGAACCACAGCTGGATGAGACATAAGGGTGGACACTCTTGGGGCTGAGAGGTTTGGTGAGGTTGGGTGAGCAAACGCAGACCCTTTAAAGGAATACTGCGTGGTACCCATCGCATGGGTCCCAAATCTCCAGGTTCAAGGGCATCTTCCTACATCAAAAACATGCATGAGAAACCCAGAAGATGGTACACCGTGTGATGGGGAAAGGTTTCTAAAACGCACCTCATTTCTCATCTCCTTGTGCCCGGGTTCGCCATTCCAGCCGCTTTACTAGCAAGCTCCCTACTTGGGGCATCAGCACCTTTAACCTCCTGTTCCATACAGGTTGCAATTTGTCCTGAGGATAAACGGGAAGACGTGGAACCAACGAGAGACTAGCTCTTGGTGTTGGGACAGGCACAGGTCACTCTATTTTCCCATCAGAAAGAAGAATTAACCACAGGCTCAGCCTGCCCCCCGGAACCAGAACAGGGCCTGAAGCCATTCTGCGATTTTGCGGCCAGCTCCCATAAAAACGAGTTGTAAAATGGAGGTTCAGGGCACTGCAATTCACAAACCTGCAGAGTTATAAATGATAACTCTCGTCCACAAATATATTGAGGGAAGGCAAAGAAGAGGATTTGAAATCAAGGCAGAATTGCAGGAAACAGATTTCAGGAGGTAGATACGAATCGCCTTTAAAGCACATGAAAAGCGGCAAAACGTTGACAATGATGCCCTTGGCCAAAAAGGGCGTATGCGTTTTTTCCTGAATATATTCAGGAAAAAACGCATACGCCCTTTTTGGCCAACCAAGCCACCTGGAAAGGCAAATCAGCGCTACAAAGAAGTCTCGCTTCCCATCGGTCAAAAGGCCCATGCTGAAAAACGTGTCAAAACCAGAAATGCAGGACAGGCCATGGAGAAATGGGAGCCTTGCTACACTGATGGGCGGGATGTAAATTGCCAAGAGCCACTCCGGAGAAGTGTCCGGTGAGTCCTGAAACATCTGAAAAACACAGCTTAGAGAGCATAGGGCACTTCCACTCATGGGGGTATAAATTGGGAAAATGAAAAATCAGCAAGACACAAGCACCCCAAAGTTTAGGGCTGCTCTGTTGACCAGGACCTCCACTTCATTCCACCTTAAATATCCCAGGAAAGAGAAAAATGGATAAAGAAGTTGTGATCCTTATGTACAATGGAATATCACTCAGCCATGAAATCAATGTCGTAAGGTTAGTAGCAGCATGATGAGAGGATTTAGGTACAACGATTCTAAGTGAAATAAGTCACACAGAAAAGGACACTTCTCATAAGGTATCACTGATAGAGGGAATGTAAAAACCGTTACACTTGAACTGAATTACAAAACAGAACAGAGTCACACATGCAGAAAACACACTATGGCTGCTTAACGGGAAAGGTGAGGTGGGGTGATACATAAAACAAGGGTATCAAATTAGCTCAGATACCGTTCCATAAACCCAATATGTAGTACACAAGACCTACTCCTTGCTCAGAGAACTGGACTCAACATGCCCTATTCACCGCACAAGAATATATCTGACTAATAATAATCGTAAAACCTATGTATTGATATCTCTCTGTTAGTGTGTCAAGTGGGTGTAAAGCGGCATAAACACAGCAGTGAAAAGCAGCTAAACCCCATTATAAAAATAAATTACTTTGAAACACCCATGAAACAAAGACAGTGAAAGAGAGAGAAATTCTTACACAATGCGTTCAGGGGCTGTGATGCAACCTGGATTGACCATATCTAGAACCACAGCTGGATGAGACATAAGGGTGGACACTCTTGGGGCTGAGAGGTTTGGTGAGGTTGGGTGAGCAAACGCAGACCCTTTAAAGGAATACTGCGTGGTACCCATCGCATGGGTCCCAAATCTCCAGGTTCAAGGGCATCTTCCTACATCAAAAACATGCATGAGAAACCCAGAAGATGGTACACCGTGTGATGGGGAAAGGTTTCTAAAACGCACCTCATTTCTCATCTCCTTGTGCCCGGGTTCGCCATTCCAGCCGCTTTACTAGCAAGCTCCCTACTTGGGGCATCAGCACCTTTAACCTCCTGTTCCATACAGGTTGCAATTTGTCCTGAGGATAAACGGGAAGACGTGGAACCAACGAGAGACTAGCTCTTGGTGTTGGGACAGGCACAGGTCACTCTATTTTCCCATCAGAAAGAAGAATTAACCACAGGCTCAGCCTGCCCCCCGGAACCAGAACAGGGCCTGAAGCCATTCTGCGATTTTGCGGCCAGCTCCCATAAAAACGAGTTGTAAAATGGAGGTTCAGGGCACTGCAATTCACAAACCTGCAGAGTTATAAATGATAACTCTCGTCCACAAATATATTGAGGGAAGGCAAAGAAGAGGATTTGAAATCAAGGCAGAATTGCAGGAAACAGATTTCAGGAGGTAGATACGAATCGCCTTTAAAGCACATGAAAAGCGGCAAAACGTTGACAATGATGCCCTTGGCCAAAAAGGGCGTATGCGTTTTTTCCTGAATATATTCAGGAAAAAACGCATACGCCCTTTTTGGCCAACCAAGCCACCTGGAAAGGCAAATCAGCGCTACAAAGAAGTCTCGCTTCCCATCGGTCAAAAGGCCCATGCTGAAAAACGTGTCAAAACCAGAAATGCAGGACAGGCCATGGAGAAATGGGAGCCTTGCTACACTGATGGGCGGGATGTAAATTGCCAAGAGCCACTCCGGAGAAGTGTCCGGTGAGTCCTGAAACATCTGAAAAACACAGCTTAGAGAGCATAGGGCACTTCCACTCATGGGGGTATAAATTGGGAAAATGAAAAATCAGCAAGACACAAGCACCCCAAAGTTTAGGGCTGCTCTGTTGACCAGGACCTCCACTTCATTCCACCTTAAATATCCCAGGAAAGAGAAAAATGGATAAAGAAGTTGTGATCCTTATGTACAATGGAATATCACTCAGCCATGAAATCAATGTCGTAAGGTTAGTAGCAGCATGATGAGAGGATTTAGGTACAACGATTCTAAGTGAAATAAGTCACACAGAAAAGGACACTTCTCATAAGGTATCACTGATAGAGGGAATGTAAAAACCGTTACACTTGAACTGAATTACAAAACAGAACAGAGTCACACATGCAGAAAACACACTATGGCTGCTTAACGGGAAAGGTGAGGTGGGGTGATACATAAAACAAGGGTATCAAATTAGCTCAGATACCGTTCCATAAACCCAATATGTAGTACACAAGACCTACTCCTTGCTCAGAGAACTGGACTCAACATGCCCTATTCACCGCACAAGAATATATCTGACTAATAATAATCGTAAAACCTATGTATTGATATCTCTCTGTTAGTGTGTCAAGTGGGTGTAAAGCGGCATAAACACAGCAGTGAAAAGCAGCTAAACCCCATTATAAAAATAAATTACTTTGAAACACCCATGAAACGAAGACAGTGAAAGAGAGAGAAATTCTTACACAATGCGTTCAGGGGCTGTGATGCAACCTGGATTGACCATATCTAGACCCACAGCTGGATGAGACATAAGGGTGGACACTCTTGGGGCTGAGAGGTTTGGTGAGGTTGGGTGAGCAAACGCAGACCCTTTAAAGGAATACTGCGTGGTACCCATCGCATGGGTCCCAAATCTCCAGGTTCAAGGGCATCTTCCTACATCAAAAACATGCATGAAAACCCAGAAGATGGTACACCGTGTGATGGGGAAAGGTTTCTAAAACGCACCTCATTTCTCATCTCCTTGTGCCCGGGTTCGCCATTCCAGCCGCTTTACTAGCAAGCTCCCTACTTGGAGCATCAGCACCTTTAACCTCCTGTTCCATACAGGTTGCAATTTGTCCTGAAGATAAACGGGAAGACGTGGAACCAACGAGAGACTAGCTCTTGGTGTTGGGACAGGCACAGGTCACTCTATTTTCCCATCAGAAAGAAGAATTAACCACAGGCTCAGCCTGCCCCCCGGAACCAGAACAGGGCCTGAAGCCATTCTGCGATTTTGCGGCCAGCTCCCATAAAAACGAGTTGTAAAATGTAGGTTCAGGGCACTGCAATTCACAAACCTGCAGAGTTATAAATGATAACTCTCGTCCACAAATATATTGAGGGAAGGCAAAGAAGAGGATTTGAAATCAAGGCAGAATTGCAGGAAACAGATTTCAGGAGGTAGATACGAATCGCCTTTAAAGCACATGAAAAGCGGCAAAACGTTGACAATGATGCCCTTGGCCAAAAAGGGCGTATGCGTTTTTTCCTGAATATATTCAGGAAAAAACGCATACGCCCTTTTTGGCCAACCAAGCCACCTGGAAAGGCAAATCAGCGCTACAAAGAAGTCTCGCTTCCCATCGGTCAAAAGGCCCATGCTGAAAAACGTGTCAAAACCAGAAATGCAGGACAGGCCATGGAGAAATGGGAGCCTTGCTACACTGATGGGCGGGATGTAAATTGCCAAGAGCCACTCCGGAGAAGTGTCCGGTGAGTCCTGAAACATCTGAAAAACACAGCTTAGAGAGCATAGGGCACTTCCACTCATGGGGGTATAAATTGGGAAAATGAAAAATCAGCAAGACACAAGCACCCCAAAGTTTAGGGCTGCTCTGTTGACCAGGACCTCCACTTCATTCCACCTTAAATATCCCAGGAAAGAGAAAAATGGATAAAGAAGTTGTGATCCTTATGTACAATGGAATATCACTCAGCCATGAAATCAATGTCGTAAGGTTAGTAGCAGCATGATGAGAGGATTTAGGTACAACGATTCTAAGTGAAATAAGTCACACAGAAAAGGACACTTCTCATAAGGTATCACTGATAGAGGGAATGTAAAAACCGTTACACTTGAACTGAATTACAAAACAGAACAGAGTCACACATGCAGAAAACACACTATGGCTGCTTAACGGGAAAGGTGAGGTGGGGTGATACATAAAACAAGGGTATCAAATTAGCTCAGATACCGTTCCATAAACCCAATATGTAATAGACAAGACCTACTCCTTGCTCAGAGAACTGGACTCAACATGCCCTATTCACCGCACAAGAATATATCTGACTAATAATAATCGTAAAACCTATGTATTGATATCTCTCTGTTAGTGTGTCAAGTGGGTGTAAAGCGGCATAAACACAGCAGTGAAAAGCAGCTAAACCCCATTATAAAAATAAATTACTTTGAAACACCCATGAAACAAAGACAGTGAAAGAGAGAGAAATTCTTACACAATGCGTTCAGGGGCTGTGATGCAACCTGGATTGACCATATCTAGACGCACAGCTGGATGAGACATAAGGGTGGACACTCTTGGGGCTGAGAGGTTTGGTGAGGTTGGGTGAGCAAACGCAGACCCTTTAAAGGAATACTGCGTGGTACCCATCGCATGGGTCCCAAATCTCCAGGTTCAAGGGCATCTTCCTACATCAAAAACATGCATGAGAAACCCAGAAGATGGTACACCGTGTGATGGGGAAAGGTTTCTAAAACGCACCTCATTTCTCATCGCCTTGTGCCCGGGTTCGCCATTCCAGCTGCTTTACTAGCAAGCTCCCTACTTGGAGCATCAGCACCTTTAACCTCCTGTTCCATACAGGTTGCAATTTGTCCTGAGGATAAACGGGAAGACGTGGAACCAACGAGAGACTAGCTCTTGGTGTTGGGACAGGCACAGGTCACTCTATTTTCCCATCAGAAAGAAGAATTAACCACAGGCTCAGCCTGCCCCCCGGAACCAGAACAGGGCCTGAAGCCATTCTGCGATTTTGCGGCCAGCTCCCATAAAAACGAGTTGTAAAATGGAGGTTCAGGGCAGTGCAATTCACAAACCTGCAGAGTTATAAATGATAACTCTCATCCACAAATATATTGAGGGAAGGCAAAGAAGAGGATTTGAAATCAAGGCAGAATTGCAGGAAACAGATTTCAGGAGGTAGATACGAATCGCCTTTAAAGCACATGAAAAGCGGCAAAACGTTGACAATGATGCCCTTGGCCAAAAAGGGCGTATGCGTTTTTTCCTGAATATATTCAGGAAAAAACGCATACGCCCTTTTTGGCCAACCAAGCCACCTGGAAAGGCAAATCAGCGCTACAAAGAAGTCTCGCTTCCCATCGGTCAAAAGGCCCATGCTGAAAAACGTGTCAAAACCAGAAATGCAGGACAGGCCATGGAGAAATGGGAGCCTTGCTACACTGATGGGCGGGATGTAAATTGCCAAGAGCCACTCCGGAGAAGTGTCCGGTGAGTCCTGAAACATCTGAAAAACACAGCTTAGAGAGCATAGGGCACTTCCACTCATGGGGGTATAAATTGGGAAAATTAAAAATCAGCAAGACACAAGCACCCCAAAGTTTAGGGCTGCTCTGTTGACCAGGACCTCCACTTCATTCCACCTTAAATATCCCAGGAAAGAGAAAAATGGATAAAGAAGTTGTGATCCTTATGTACAATGGAATATCACTCAGCCATGAAATCAATGTCGTAAGGTTAGTAGCAGCATGATGAGAGGATTTAGGTACAACGATTCTAAGTGAAATAAGTCACACAGAAAAGGACACTTCTCATAAGGTATCACTGATAGAGGGAATGTAAAAACCGTTACACTTGAACTGAATTACAAAACAGAACAGAGTCACACATGCAGAAAACACACTATGGCTGCTTAACGGGAAAGGTGAGGTGGGGTGATACATAAAACAAGGGTATCAAATTAGCTCAGATACCGTTCCATAAACCCAATATGTAATAGACAAGACCTACTCCTTGCTCAGAGAACTGGACTCAACACGCCCTATTCACCGCACAAGAATATATCTGACTAATAATAATCGTAAAACCTATGTATTGATATCTCTCTGTTAGTGTGTCAAGTGGGTGTAAAGCGGCATAAACACAGCAGTGAAAAGCAGCTAAACCCCATTATAAAAATAAATTACTTTGAAACACCCATGAAACAAAGACAGTGAAAGAGAGAGAAATTCTTACACAATGCGTTCAGGGGCTGTGATGCAACCTGGATTGACCATATCTAGAACCACAGCTGGATGAGACATAAGGGTGGACACTCTTGGGGCTGAGAGGTTTGGTGAGGTTGGGTGAGCAAACGCAGACCCTTTAAAGGAATACTGCGTGGTACCCATCGCATGGGTCCCAAATCTCCAGGTTCAAGGGCATCTTCCTACATCAAAAACATGCATGAGAAACCCAGAAGATGGTACACCGTGTGATGGGGAAAGGTTTCTAAAACGCACCTCATTTCTCATCTCCTTGTGCCCGGGTTCGCCATTCCAGCCGCTTTACTAGCAAGCTCCCTATTTGGGGCATCAGCACCTTTAACCTCCTGTTCCATACAGGTTGCAATTTGTCCTGAGGATAAACGGGAAGACGTGGAACCAACGAGAGACTAGCTCTTGGTGTTGGGACAGGCACAGGTCACTCTATTTTCCCATCAGAAAGAAGAATTAACCACAGGCTCAGCCTGCCCCCCGGAACCAGAACAGGGCCTGAAGCCATTCTGCGATTTTGCGGCCAGCTCCCATAAAAACGAGTTGTAAAATGGAGGTTCAGGGCACTGCAATTCACAAACCTGCAGAGTTATAAATGATAACTCTCATCCACAAATATATTGAGGGAAGGCAAAGAAGAGGATTTGAAATCAAGGCAGAATTGCAGGAAACAGATTTCAGGAGGTAGATACGAATCGCCTTTAAAGCACATGAAAAGCGGCAAAACGTTGACAATGATGCCCTTGGCCAAAAAGGGCGTATGCGTTTTTTCCTGAATATATTCAGGAAAAAACGCATACGCCCTTTTTGGCCAACCAAGCCACCTGGAAAGGCAAATCAGCGCTACAAAGAAGTCTCGCTTCCCATCGGTCAAAAGGCCCATGCTGAAAAACGTGTCAAAACCAGAAATGCAGGACAGGCCATGGAGAAATGGGAGCCTTGCTACACTGATGGGCGGGATGTAAATTGCCAAGAGCCACTCCGGAGAAGTGTCCGGTGAGTCCTGAAACATCTGAAAAACACAGCTTAGAGAGCATAGGGCACTTCCACTCATGGGGGTATAAATTGGGAAAATTAAAAATCAGCAAGACACAAGCACCCCAAAGTTTAGGGCTGCTCTGTTGACCAGGACCTCCACTTCATTCCACCTTAAATATCCCAGGAAAGAGAAAAATGGATAAAGAAGTTGTGATCCTTATGTACAATGGAATATCACTCAGCCATGAAATCAATGTCGTAAGGTTAGTAGCAGCATGATGAGAGGATTTAGGTACAACGATTCTAAGTGAAATAAGTCACACAGAAAAGGACACTTCTCATAAGGTATCACTGATAGAGGGAATGTAAAAACCGTTACACTTGAACTGAATTACAAAACAGAACAGAGTCACACATGCAGAAAACACACTATGGCTGCTTAACGGGAAAGGTGAGGTGGGGTGATACATAAAACAAGGGTATCAAATTAGCTCAGATACCGTTCCATAAACCCAATATGTAATAGACAAGACCTACTCCTTGCTCAGAGAACTGGACTCAACATGCCCTATTCACCGCACAAGAATATATCTGACTAATAATAATCGTAAAACCTATGTATTGATATCTCTCTGTTAGTGTGTCAAGTGGGTGTAAAGCGGCATAAACACAGCAGTGAAAAGCAGCTAAACCCCATTATAAAAATAAATTACTTTGAAACACCCATGAAACAAAGACAGTGAAAGAGAGAGAAATTCTTACACAATGCGTTCAGGGGCTGTGATGCAACCTGGATTGACCATATCTAGAACCACAGCTGGATGAGACATAAGGGTGGACACTCTTGGGGCTGAGAGGTTTGGTGAGGTTGGGTGAGCAAACGCAGACCCTTTAAAGGAATACTGCGTGGTACCCATCGCATGGGTCCCAAATCTCCAGGTTCAAGGGCATCTTCCTACATCAAAAACATGCATGAGAAACCCAGAAGATGGTACACCGTGTGATGGGGAAAGGTTTCTAAAACGCACCTCATTTCTCATCTCCTTGTGCCCGGGTTCGCCATTCCAGCCGCTTTACTAGCAAGCTCCCTACTTGGAGCATCAGCACCTTTAACCTCCTGTTCCATACAGGTTGCAATTTGTCCTGAGGATAAACGGGAAGACGTGGAACCAACGAGAGACTAGCTCTTGGTGTTGGGACAGGCACAGGTCACTCTATTTTCCCATCAGAAAGAAGAATTAACCACAGGCTCAGCCTGCCCCCCGGAACCAGAACAGGGCCTGAAGCCATTCTGCGATTTTGCGGCCAGCTCCCATAAAAACGAGTTGTAAAATGGAGGTTCAGGGCACTGCAATTCACAAACCTGCAGAGTTATAAATGATAACTCTCGTCCACAAATATATTGAGGGAAGGCAAAGAAGAGGATTTGAAATCAAGGCAGAATTGCAGGAAACAGATTTCAGGAGGTAGATACGAATCGCCTTTAAAGCACATGAAAAGCGGCAAAACGTTGACAATGATGCCCTTGGCCAAAAAGGGCGTATGCGTTTTTTCCTGAATATATTCAGGAAAAAACGCATACGCCCTTTTTGGCCAACCAAGCCACCTGGAAAGGCAAATCAGCGCTACAAAGAAGTCTCGCTTCCCATCGGTCAAAAGGCCCATGCTGAAAAACGTGTCAAAACCAGAAATGCAGGACAGGCCATGGAGAAATGGGAGCCTTGCTACACTGATGGGCGGGATGTAAATTGCCAAGAGCCACTCCGGAGAAGTGTCCGGTGAGTCCTGAAACATCTGAAAAACACAGCTTAGAGAGCATAGGGCACTTCCACTCATGGGGGTATAAATTGGGAAAATGAAAAATCAGCAAGACACAAGCACCCCAAAGTTTAGGGCTGCTCTGTTGACCAGGACCTCCACTTCATTCCACCTTAAATATCCCAGGAAAGAGAAAAATGGATAAAGAAGTTGTGATCCTTATGTACAATGGAATATCACTCAGCCATGAAATCAATGTCGTAAGGTTAGTAGCAGCATGATGAGAGGATTTAGGTACAACGATTCTAAGTGAAATAAGTCACACAGAAAAGGACACTTCTCATAAGGTATCACTGATAGAGGGAATGTAAAAACCGTTACACTTGAACTGAATTACAAAACAGAACAGAGTCACACATGCAGAAAACACACTATGGCTGCTTAACGGGAAAGGTGAGGTGGGGTGATACATAAAACAAGGGTATCAAATTAGCTCAGATACCGTTCCATAAACCCAATATGTAGTACACAAGACCTACTCCTTGCTCAGAGAACTGGACTCAACATGCCCTATTCACCGCACAAGAATATATCTGACTAATAATAATCGTAAAACCTATGTATTGATATCTCTCTGTTAGTGTGTCAAGTGGGTGTAAAGCGGCATAAACACAGCAGTGAAAAGCAGCTAAACCCCATTATAAAAATAAATTACTTTGAAACACCCATGAAACGAAGACAGTGAAAGAGAGAGAAATTCTTACACAATGCGTTCAGGGGCTGTGATGCAACCTGGATTGACCATATCTAGACCCACAGCTGGATGAGACATAAGGGTGGACACTCTTGGGGCTGAGAGGTTTGGTGAGGTTGGGTGAGCAAACGCAGACCCTTTAAAGGAATACTGCGTGGTACCCATCGCATGGGTCCCAAATCTCCAGGTTCAAGGGCATCTTCCTACATCAAAAACATGCATGAAAACCCAGAAGATGGTACACCGTGTGATGGGGAAAGGTTTCTAAAACGCACCTCATTTCTCATCTCCTTGTGCCCGGGTTCGCCATTCCAGCCGCTTTACTAGCAAGCTCCCTACTTGGAGCATCAGCACCTTTAACCTCCTGTTCCATACAGGTTGCAATTTGTCCTGAAGATAAACGGGAAGACGTGGAACCAACGAGAGACTAGCTCTTGGTGTTGGGACAGGCACAGGTCACTCTATTTTCCCATCAGAAAGAAGAATTAACCACAGGCTCAGCCTGCCCCCCAGAACCAGAACAGGGCCTGAAGCCATTCTGCGATTTTGCGGCCAGCTCCCATAAAAACGAGTTGTAAAATGTAGGTTCAGGGCACTGCAATTCACAAACCTGCAGAGTTATAAATGATAACTCTCGTCCACAAATATATTGAGGGAAGGCAAAGAAGAGGATTTGAAATCAAGGCAGAATTGCAGGAAACAGATTTCAGGAGGTAGATACGAATCGCCTTTAAAGCACATGAAAAGCGGCAAAACGTTGACAATGATGCCCTTGGCCAAAAAGGGCGTATGCGTTTTTTCCTGAATATATTCAGGAAAAAACGCATACGCCCTTTTTGGCCAACCAAGCCACCTGGAAAGGCAAATCAGCGCTACAAAGAAGTCTCGCTTCCCATCGGTCAAAAGGCCCATGCTGAAAAACGTGTCAAAACCAGAAATGCAGGACAGGCCATGGAGAAATGGGAGCCTTGCTACACTGATGGGCGGGATGTAAATTGCCAAGAGCCACTCCGGAGAAGTGTCCGGTGAGTCCTGAAACATCTGAAAAACACAGCTTAGAGAGCATAGGGCACTTCCACTCATGGGGGTATAAATTGGGAAAATTAAAAATCAGCAAGACACAAGCACCCCAAAGTTTAGGGCTGCTCTGTTGACCAGGACCTCCACTTCATTCCACCTTAAATATCCCAGGAAAGAGAAAAATGGATAAAGAAGTTGTGATCCTTATGTACAATGGAATATCACTCAGCCATGAAATCAATGTCGTAAGGTTAGTAGCAGCATGATGAGAGGATTTAGGTACAACGATTCTAAGTGAAATAAGTCACACAGAAAAGGACACTTCTCATAAGGTATCACTGATAGAGGGAATGTAAAAACCGTTACACTTGAACTGAATTACAAAACAGAACAGAGTCACACATGCAGAAAACACACTATGGCTGCTTAACGGGAAAGGTGAGGTGGGGTGATACATAAAACAAGGGTATCAAATTAGCTCAGATACCGTTCCATAAACCCAATATGTAATAGACAAGACCTACTCCTTGCTCAGAGAACTGGACTCAACATGCCCTATTCACCGCACAAGAATATATCTGACTAATAATAATCGTAAAACCTATGTATTGATATCTCTCTGTTAGTGTGTCAAGTGGGTGTAAAGCGGCATAAACACAGCAGTGAAAAGCAGCTAAACCCCATTATAAAAATAAATTACTTTGAAACACCCATGAAACAAAGACAGTGAAAGAGAGAGAAATTCTTACACAATGCGTTCAGGGGCTGTGATGCAACCTGGATTGACCATATCTAGACGCACAGCTGGATGAGACATAAGGGTGGACACTCTTGGGGCTGAGAGGTTTGGTGAGGTTGGGTGAGCAAACGCAGACCCTTTAAAGGAATACTGCGTGGTACCCATCGCATGGGTCCCAAATCTCCAGGTTCAAGGGCATCTTCCTACATCAAAAACATGCATGAGAAACCCAGAAGATGGTACACCGTGTGATGGGGAAAGGTTTCTAAAACGCACCTCATTTCTCATCTCCTTGTGCCCGGGTTCGCCATTCCAGCTGCTTTACTAGCAAGCTCCCTACTTGGAGCATCAGCACCTTTAACCTCCTGTTCCATACAGGTTGCAATTTGTCCTGAGGATAAACGGGAAGACGTGGAACCAACGAGAGACTAGCTCTTGGTGTTGGGACAGGCACAGGTCACTCTATTTTCCCATCAGAAAGAAGAATTAACCACAGGCTCAGCCTGCCCCCCGGAACCAGAACAGGGCCTGAAGCCATTCTGCGATTTTGCGGCCAGCTCCCATAAAAACGAGTTGTAAAATGGAGGTTCAGGGCACTGCAATTCACAAACCTGCAGAGTTATAAATGATAACTCTCATCCACAAATATATTGAGGGAAGGCAAAGAAGAGGATTTGAAATCAAGGCAGAATTGCAGGAAACAGATTTCAGGAGGTAGATACGAATCGCCTTTAAAGCACATGAAAAGCGGCAAAACGTTGACAATGATGCCCTTGGCCAAAAAGGGCGTATGCGTTTTTTCCTGAATATATTCAGGAAAAAACGCATACGCCCTTTTTGGCCAACCAAGCCACCTGGAAAGGCAAATCAGCGCTACAAAGAAGTCTCGCTTCCCATCGGTCAAAAGGCCCATGCTGAAAAACGTGTCAAAACCAGAAATGCAGGACAGGCCATGGAGAAATGGGAGCCTTGCTACACTGATGGGCGGGATGTAAATTGCCAAGAGCCACTCCGGAGAAGTGTCCGGTGAGTCCTGAAACATCTGAAAAACACAGCTTAGAGAGCATAGGGCACTTCCACTCATGGGGGTATAAATTGGGAAAATTAAAAATCAGCAAGACACAAGCACCCCAAAGTTTAGGGCTGCTCTGTTGACCAGGACCTCCACTTCATTCCACCTTAAATATCCCAGGAAAGAGAAAAATGGATAAAGAAGTTGTGATCCTTATGTACAATGGAATATCACTCAGCCATGAAATCAATGTCGTAAGGTTAGTAGCAGCATGATGAGAGGATTTAGGTACAACGATTCTAAGTGAAATAAGTCACACAGAAAAGGACACTTCTCATAAGGTATCACTGATAGAGGGAATGTAAAAACCGTTACACTTGAACTGAATTACAAAACAGAACAGAGTCACACATGCAGAAAACACACTATGGCTGCTTAACGGGAAAGGTGAGGTGGGGTGATACATAAAACAAGGGTATCAAATTAGCTCAGATACCGTTCCATAAACCCAATATGTAATAGACAAGACCTACTCCTTGCTCAGAGAACTGGACTCAACATGCCCTATTCACCGCACAAGAATATATCTGACTAATAATAATCGTAAAACCTATGTATTGATATCTCTCTGTTAGTGTGTCAAGTGGGTGTAAAGCGGCATAAACACAGCAGTGAAAAGCAGCTAAACCCCATTATAAAAATAAATTACTTTGAAACACCCATGAAACAAAGACAGTGAAAGAGAGAGAAATTCTTACACAATGCGTTCAGGGGCTGTGATGCAACCTGGATTGACCATATCTAGAACCACAGCTGGATGAGACATAAGGGTGGACACTCTTGGGGCTGAGAGGTTTGGTGAGGTTGGGTGAGCAAACGCAGACCCTTTAAAGGAATACTGCGTGGTACCCATCGCATGGGTCCCAAATCTCCAGGTTCAAGGGCATCTTCCTACATCAAAAACATGCATGAGAAACCCAGAAGATGGTACACCGTGTGATGGGGAAAGGTTTCTAAAACGCACCTCATTTCTCATCTCCTTGTGCAAGGGTTCGCCATTCCAGCCGCTTTACTAGCAAGCTCCCTACTTGGAGCATCAGCACCTTTAACCTCCTGTTCCATACAGGTTGCAATTTGTCCTGAGGATAAACGGGAAGACGTGGAACCAACGAGAGACTAGCTCTTGGTGTTGGGACAGGCACAGGTCACTCTATTTTCCCATCAGAAAGAAGAATTAACCACAGGCTCAGCCTGCCCCCCGGAACCAGAACAGGGCCTGAAGCCATTCTGCGATTTTGCGGCCAGCTCCCATAAAAACGAGTTGTAAAATGGAGGTTCAGGGCACTGCAATTCACAAACCTGCAGAGTTATAAATGATAACTCTCGTCCACAAATATATTGAGGGAAGGCAAAGAAGAGGATTTGAAATCAAGGCAGAATTGCAGGAAACAGATTTCAGGAGGTAGATACGAATCGCCTTTAAAGCACATGAAAAGCGGCAAAACGTTGACAATGATGCCCTTGGCCAAAAAGGGCGTATGCGTTTTTTCCTGAATATATTCAGGAAAAAACGCATACGCCCTTTTTGGCCAACCAAGCCACCTGGAAAGGCAAATCAGCGCTACAAAGAAGTCTCGCTTCCCATCGGTCAAAAGGCCCATGCTGAAAAACGTGTCAAAACCAGAAATGCAGGACAGGCCATGGAGAAATGGGAGCCTTGCTACACTGATGGGCGGGATGTAAATTGCCAAGAGCCACTCCGGAGAAGTGTCCGGTGAGTCCTGAAACATCTGAAAAACACAGCTTAGAGAGCATAGGGCACTTCCACTCATGGGGGTATAAATTGGGAAAATTAAAAATCAGCAAGACACAAGCACCCCAAAGTTTAGGGCTGCTCTGTTGACCAGGACCTCCACTTCATTCCACCTTAAATATCCCAGGAAAGAGAAAAATGGATAAAGAAGTTGTGATCCTTATGTACAATGGAATATCACTCAGCCATGAAATCAATGTCGTAAGGTTAGTAGCAGCATGATGAGAGGATTTAGGTACAACGATTCTAAGTGAAATAAGTCACACAGAAAAGGACACTTCTCATAAGGTATCACTGATAGAGGGAATGTAAAAACCGTTACACTTGAACTGAATTACAAAACAGAACAGAGTCACACATGCAGAAAACACACTATGGCTGCTTAACGGGAAAGGTGAGGTGGGGTGATACATAAAACAAGGGTATCAAATTAGCTCAGATACCGTTCCATAAACCCAATATGTAATAGACAAGACCTACTCCTTGCTCAGAGAACTGGACTCAACACGCCCTATTCACCGCACAAGATTATATCTGACTAGTAATAATCGTAAAGCCTATGTACTGATATCTCTCTGTTAGTGTGTCAAGTGGGTGTAAAGCGGCATAAACACAGCAGTGAAAAGCAGCTAAACCCCATTATAAAAATAAATTACTTTGAAACACCCATGAAACGAAGACAGTGAAAGAGAGAGAAATTCTTACACAATGCGTTCAGGGGCTGTGATGCAACCTGGATTGACCATATCTAGACGCACAGCTGGATGAGACATAAGGGTGGACACTCTTGGGGCTGAGAGGTTTGGTGAGGTTGGGTGAGCAAACGCAGACCCTTTAAAGGAATACTGCGTGGTACCCATCGCATGGGTCCCAAATCTCCAGGTTCAAGGGCATCTTCCTACATCAAAAACATGCATGAAAAACCCAGAAGATGGTACACCGTGTGATGGGGAAAGGTTTCTAAAACGCACCTCATTTCTCATCTCCTTGTGCCCGGGTTCGCCATTCCAGCCGCTTTACTAGCAAGCTCCCTACTTGGAGCATCAGCACCTTTAACCTCCTGTTCCATACAGGTTGCAATTTGTCCTGAAGATAAACGGGAAGACGTGGAACCAACGAGAGACTAGCTCTTGGTGTTGGGACAGGCACAGGTCACTCTATTTTCCCATCAGAAAGAAGAATTAACCACAGGCTCAGCCTGCCCCCCAGAACCAGAACAGGGCCTGAAGCCATTCTGCGATTTTGCGGCCAGCTCCCATAAAAACGAGTTGTAAAATGTAGGTTCAGGGCACTGCAATTCACAAACCTGCAGAGTTATAAATGATAACTCTCGTCCACAAATATATTGAGGGAAGGCAAAGAAGAGGATTTGAAATCAAGGCAGAATTGCAGGAAACAGATTTCAGGAGGTAGATACGAATCGCCTTTAAAGCACATGAAAAGCGGCAAAACGTTGACAATGATGCCCTTGGCCAAAAAGGGCGTATGCGTTTTTTCCTGAATATATTCAGGAAAAAACGCATACGCCCTTTTTGGCCAACCAAGCCACCTGGAAAGGCAAATCAGCGCTACAAAGAAGTCTCGCTTCCCATCGGTCAAAAGGGCCATGCTGAAAAAAGTGTCAAAACCAGAAATGCAGGACAGGCCATGGAGAAATGGGAGCCTTGCTACACTGATGGGCGGGATGTAAATTGCCAAGAGCCACTCCGGAGAAGTGTCCGGTGAGTCCTGAAACATCTGAAAAACACAGCTTAGAGAGCATAGGGCACTTCCACTCATGGGGGTATAAATTGGGAAAATTAAAAATCAGCAAGACACAAGCACCCCAAAGTTTAGGGCTGCTCTGTTGACCAGGACCTCCACTTCATTCCACCTTAAATATCCCAGGAAAGAGAAAAATGGATAAAGAAGTTGTGATCCTTATGTACAATGGAATATCACTCAGCCATGAAATCAATGTCGTAAGGTTAGTAGCAGCATGATGAGAGGATTTAGGTACAACGATTCTAAGTGAAATAAGTCACACAGAAAAGGACACTTCTCATAAGGTATCACTGATAGAGGGAATGTAAAAACCGTTACACTTGAACTGAATTACAAAACAGAACAGAGTCACACATGCAGAAAACACACTATGGCTGCTTAACGGGAAAGGTGAGGTGGGGTGATACATAAAACAAGGGTATCAAATTAGCTCAGATACCGTTCCATAAACCCAATATGTAATAGACAAGACCTACTCCTTGCTCAGAGAACTGGACTCAACACGCCCTATTCACCGCACAAGAATATATCTGACTAATAATAATCGTAAAACCTATGTATTGATATCTCTCTGTTAGTGTGTCAAGTGGGTGTAAAGCGGCATAAACACAGCAGTGAAAAGCAGCTAAACCCCATTATAAAAATAAATTACTTTGAAACACCCATGAAACAAAGACAGTGAAAGAGAGAGAAATTCTTACACAATGCGTTCAGGGGCTGTGATGCAACCTGGATTGACCATATCTAGAACCACAGCTGGATGAGACATAAGGGTGGACACTCTTGGGGCTGAGAGGTTTGGTGAGGTTGGGTGAGCAAACGCAGACCCTTTAAAGGAATACTGCGTGGTACCCATCGCATGGGTCCCAAATCTCCAGGTTCAAGGGCATCTTCCTACATCAAAAACATGCATGAGAAACCCAGAAGATGGTACACCGTGTGATGGGGAAAGGTTTCTAAAACGCACCTCATTTCTCATCTCCTTGTGCCCGGGTTCGCCATTCCAGCCGCTTTACTAGCAAGCTCCCTATTTGGGGCATCAGCACCTTTAACCTCCTGTTCCATACAGGTTGCAATTTGTCCTGAGGATAAACGGGAAGACGTGGAACCAACGAGAGACTAGCTCTTGGTGTTGGGACAGGCACAGGTCACTCTATTTTCCCATCAGAAAGAAGAATTAACCACAGGCTCAGCCTGCCCCCCGGAACCAGAACAGGGCCTGAAGCCATTCTGCGATTTTGCGGCCAGCTCCCATAAAAACGAGTTGTAAAATGGAGGTTCAGGGCACTGCAATTCACAAACCTGCAGAGTTATAAATGATAACTCCCGTCCACAAATATATTGAGGGAAGGCAAAGAAGAGGATTTGAAATCAAGGCAGAATTGCAGGAAACAGATTTCAGGAGGTAGATACGAATCGCCTTTAAAGCACATGAAAAGCGGCAAAACGTTGACAATGATGCCCTTGGCCAAAAAGGGCGTATGCGTTTTTTCCTGAATATATTCAGGAAAAAACGCATACGCCCTTTTTGGCCAACCAAGCCACCTGGAAAGGCAAATCAGCGCTACAAAGAAGTCTCGCTTCCCATCGGTCAAAAGGCCCATGCTGAAAAACGTGTCAAAACCAGAAATGCAGGACAGGCCATGGAGAAATGGGAGCCTTGCTACACTGATGGGCGGGATGTAAATTGCCAAGAGCCACTCCGGAGAAGTGTCCGGTGAGTCCTGAAACATCTGAAAAACACAGCTTAGAGAGCATAGGGCACTTCCACTCATGGGGGTATAAATTGGGAAAATTAAAAATCAGCAAGACACAAGCACCCCAAAGTTTAGGGCTGCTCTGTTGACCAGGACCTCCACTTCATTCCACCTTAAATATCCCAGGAAAGAGAAAAATGGATAAAGAAGTTGTGATCCTTATGTACAATGGAATATCACTCAGCCATGAAATCAATGTCGTAAGGTTAGTAGCAGCATGATGAGAGGATTTAGGTACAACGATTCTAAGTGAAATAAGTCACACAGAAAAGGACACTTCTCATAAGGTATCACTGATAGAGGGAATGTAAAAACCGTTACACTTGAACTGAATTACAAAACAGAACAGAGTCACACATGCAGAAAACACACTATGGCTGCTTAACGGGAAAGGTGAGGTGGGGTGATACATAAAACAAGGGTATCAAATTAGCTCAGATACCGTTCCATAAACCCAATATGTAGTACACAAGACCTACTCCTTGCTCAGAGAACTGGACTCAACATGCCCTATTCACCGCACAAGAATATATCTGACTAATAATAATCGTAAAACCTATGTATTGATATCTCTCTGTTAGTGTGTCAAGTGGGTGTAAAGCGGCATAAACACAGCAGTGAAAAGCAGCTAAACCCCATTATAAAAATAAATTACTTTGAAACACCCATGAAACGAAGACAGTGAAAGAGAGAGAAATTCTTACACAATGCGTTCAGGGGCTGTGATGCAACCTGGATTGACCATATCTAGACCCACAGCTGGATGAGACATAAGGGTGGACACTCTTGGGGCTGAGAGGTTTGGTGAGGTTGGGTGAGCAAACGCAGACCCTTTAAAGGAATACTGCGTGGTACCCATCGCATGGGTCCCAAATCTCCAGGTTCAAGGGCATCTTCCTACATCAAAAACATGCATGAAAACCCAGAAGATGGTACACCGTGTGATGGGGAAAGGTTTCTAAAACGCACCTCATTTCTCATCTCCTTGTGCCCGGGTTCGCCATTCCAGCCGCTTTACTAGCAAGCTCCCTACTTGGAGCATCAGCACCTTTAACCTCCTGTTCCATACAGGTTGCAATTTGTCCTGAAGATAAACGGGAAGACGTGGAACCAACGAGAGACTAGCTCTTGGTGTTGGGACAGGCACAGGTCACTCTATTTTCCCATCAGAAAGAAGAATTAACCACAGGCTCAGCCTGCCCCCCAGAACCAGAACAGGGCCTGAAGCCATTCTGCGATTTTGCGGCCAGCTCCCATAAAAACGAGTTGTAAAATGTAGGTTCAGGGCACTGCAATTCACAAACCTGCAGAGTTATAAATGATAACTCTCGTCCACAAATATATTGAGGGAAGGCAAAGAAGAGGATTTGAAATCAAGGCAGAATTGCAGGAAACAGATTTCAGGAGGTAGATACGAATCGCCTTTAAAGCACATGAAAAGCGGCAAAACGTTGACAATGATGCCCTTGGCCAAAAAGGGCGTATGCGTTTTTTCCTGAATATATTCAGGAAAAAACGCATACGCCCTTTTTGGCCAACCAAGCCACCTGGAAAGGCAAATCAGCGCTACAAAGAAGTCTCGCTTCCCATCGGTCAAAAGGCCCATGCTGAAAAACGTGTCAAAACCAGAAATGCAGGACAGGCCATGGAGAAATGGGAGCCTTGCTACACTGATGGGCGGGATGTAAATTGCCAAGAGCCACTCCGGAGAAGTGTCCGGTGAGTCCTGAAACATCTGAAAAACACAGCTTAGAGAGCATAGGGCACTTCCACTCATGGGGGTATAAATTGGGAAAATTAAAAATCAGCAAGACACAAGCACCCCAAAGTTTAGGGCTGCTCTGTTGACCAGGACCTCCACTTCATTCCACCTTAAATATCCCAGGAAAGAGAAAAATGGATAAAGAAGTTGTGATCCTTATGTACAATGGAATATCACTCAGCCATGAAATCAATGTCGTAAGGTTAGTAGCAGCATGATGAGAGGATTTAGGTACAACGATTCTAAGTGAAATAAGTCACACAGAAAAGGACACTTCTCATAAGGTATCACTGATAGAGGGAATGTAAAAACCGTTACACTTGAACTGAATTACAAAACAGAACAGAGTCACACATGCAGAAAACACACTATGGCTGCTTAACGGGAAAGGTGAGGTGGGGTGATACATAAAACAAGGGTATCAAATTAGCTCAGATACCGTTCCATAAACCCAATATGTAATAGACAAGACCTACTCCTTGCTCAGAGAACTGGACTCAACATGCCCTATTCACCGCACAAGAATATATCTGACTAATAATAATCGTAAAACCTATGTATTGATATCTCTCTGTTAGTGTGTCAAGTGGGTGTAAAGCGGCATAAACACAGCAGTGAAAAGCAGCTAAACCCCATTATAAAAATAAATTACTTTGAAACACCCATGAAACAAAGACAGTGAAAGAGAGAGAAATTCTTACACAATGCGTTCAGGGGCTGTGATGCAACCTGGATTGACCATATCTAGACGCACAGCTGGATGAGACATAAGGGTGGACACTCTTGGGGCTGAGAGGTTTGGTGAGGTTGGGTGAGCAAACGCAGACCCTTTAAAGGAATACTGCGTGGTACCCATCGCATGGGTCCCAAATCTCCAGGTTCAAGGGCATCTTCCTACATCAAAAACATGCATGAGAAACCCAGAAGATGGTACACCGTGTGATGGGGAAAGGTTTCTAAAACGCACCTCATTTCTCATCTCCTTGTGCCCGGGTTCGCCATTCCAGCTGCTTTACTAGCAAGCTCCCTACTTGGAGCATCAGCACCTTTAACCTCCTGTTCCATACAGGTTGCAATTTGTCCTGAGGATAAACGGGAAGACGTGGAACCAACGAGAGACTAGCTCTTGGTGTTGGGACAGGCACAGGTCACTCTATTTTCCCATCAGAAAGAAGAATTAACCACAGGCTCAGCCTGCCCCCCGGAACCAGAACAGGGCCTGAAGCCATTCTGCGATTTTGCGGCCAGCTCCCATAAAAACGAGTTGTAAAATGGAGGTTCAGGGCACTGCAATTCACAAACCTGCAGAGTTATAAATGATAACTCTCATCCACAAATATATTGAGGGAAGGCAAAGAAGAGGATTTGAAATCAAGGCAGAATTGCAGGAAACAGATTTCAGGAGGTAGATACGAATCGCCTTTAAAGCACATGAAAAGCGGCAAAACGTTGACAATGATGCCCTTGGCCAAAAAGGGCGTATGCGTTTTTTCCTGAATATATTCAGGAAAAAACGCATACGCCCTTTTTGGCCAACCAAGCCACCTGGAAAGGCAAATCAGCGCTACAAAGAAGTCTCGCTTCCCATCGGTCAAAAGGCCCATGCTGAAAAACGTGTCAAAACCAGAAATGCAGGACAGGCCATGGAGAAATGGGAGCCTTGCTACACTGATGGGCGGGATGTAAATTGCCAAGAGCCACTCCGGAGAAGTGTCCGGTGAGTCCTGAAACATCTGAAAAACACAGCTTAGAGAGCATAGGGCACTTCCACTCATGGGGGTATAAATTGGGAAAATTAAAAATCAGCAAGACACAAGCACCCCAAAGTTTAGGGCTGCTCTGTTGACCAGGACCTCCACTTCATTCCACCTTAAATATCCCAGGAAAGAGAAAAATGGATAAAGAAGTTGTGATCCTTATGTACAATGGAATATCACTCAGCCATGAAATCAATGTCGTAAGGTTAGTAGCAGCATGATGAGAGGATTTAGGTACAACGATTCTAAGTGAAATAAGTCACACAGAAAAGGACACTTCTCATAAGGTATCACTGATAGAGGGAATGTAAAAACCGTTACACTTGAACTGAATTACAAAACAGAACAGAGTCACACATGCAGAAAACACACTATGGCTGCTTAACGGGAAAGGTGAGGTGGGGTGATACATAAAACAAGGGTATCAAATTAGCTCAGATACCGTTCCATAAACCCAATATGTAATAGACAAGACCTACTCCTTGCTCAGAGAACTGGACTCAACATGCCCTATTCACCGCACAAGAATATATCTGACTAATAATAATCGTAAAACCTATGTATTGATATCTCTCTGTTAGTGTGTCAAGTGGGTGTAAAGCGGCATAAACACAGCAGTGAAAAGCAGCTAAACCCCATTATAAAAATAAATTACTTTGAAACACCCATGAAACAAAGACAGTGAAAGAGAGAGAAATTCTTACACAATGCGTTCAGGGGCTGTGATGCAACCTGGATTGACCATATCTAGAACCACAGCTGGATGAGACATAAGGGTGGACACTCTTGGGGCTGAGAGGTTTGGTGAGGTTGGGTGAGCAAACGCAGACCCTTTAAAGGAATACTGCGTGGTACCCATCGCATGGGTCCCAAATCTCCAGGTTCAAGGGCATCTTCCTACATCAAAAACATGCATGAGAAACCCAGAAGATGGTACACCGTGTGATGGGGAAAGGTTTCTAAAACGCACCTCATTTCTCATCTCCTTGTGCAAGGGTTCGCCATTCCAGCCGCTTTACTAGCAAGCTCCCTACTTGGAGCATCAGCACCTTTAACCTCCTGTTCCATACAGGTTGCAATTTGTCCTGAGGATAAACGGGAAGACGTGGAACCAACGAGAGACTAGCTCTTGGTGTTGGGACAGGCACAGGTCACTCTATTTTCCCATCAGAAAGAAGAATTAACCACAGGCTCAGCCTGCCCCCCGGAACCAGAACAGGGCCTGAAGCCATTCTGCGATTTTGCGGCCAGCTCCCATAAAAACGAGTTGTAAAATGGAGGTTCAGGGCACTGCAATTCACAAACCTGCAGAGTTATAAATGATAACTCTCGTCCACAAATATATTGAGGGAAGGCAAAGAAGAGGATTTGAAATCAAGGCAGAATTGCAGGAAACAGATTTCAGGAGGTAGATACGAATCGCCTTTAAAGCACATGAAAAGCGGCAAAACGTTGACAATGATGCCCTTGGCCAAAAAGGGCGTATGCGTTTTTTCCTGAATATATTCAGGAAAAAACGCATACGCCCTTTTTGGCCAACCAAGCCACCTGGAAAGGCAAATCAGCGCTACAAAGAAGTCTCGCTTCCCATCGGTCAAAAGGCCCATGCTGAAAAACGTGTCAAAACCAGAAATGCAGGACAGGCCATGGAGAAATGGGAGCCTTGCTACACTGATGGGCGGGATGTAAATTGCCAAGAGCCACTCCGGAGAAGTGTCCGGTGAGTCCTGAAACATCTGAAAAACACAGCTTAGAGAGCATAGGGCACTTCCACTCATGGGGGTATAAATTGGGAAAATTAAAAATCAGCAAGACACAAGCACCCCAAAGTTTAGGGCTGCTCTGTTGACCAGGACCTCCACTTCATTCCACCTTAAATATCCCAGGAAAGAGAAAAATGGATAAAGAAGTTGTGATCCTTATGTACAATGGAATATCACTCAGCCATGAAATCAATGTCGTAAGGTTAGTAGCAGCATGATGAGAGGATTTAGGTACAACGATTCTAAGTGAAATAAGTCACACAGAAAAGGACACTTCTCATAAGGTATCACTGATAGAGGGAATGTAAAAACCGTTACACTTGAACTGAATTACAAAACAGAACAGAGTCACACATGCAGAAAACACACTATGGCTGCTTAACGGGAAAGGTGAGGTGGGGTGATACATAAAACAAGGGTATCAAATTAGCTCAGATACCGTTCCATAAACCCAATATGTAATAGACAAGACCTACTCCTTGCTCAGAGAACTGGACTCAACACGCCCTATTCACCGCACAAGATTATATCTGACTAGTAATAATCGTAAAGCCTATGTACTGATATCTCTCTGTTAGTGTGTCAAGTGGGTGTAAAGCGGCATAAACACAGCAGTGAAAAGCAGCTAAACCCCATTATAAAAATAAATTACTTTGAAACACCCATGAAACGAAGACAGTGAAAGAGAGAGAAATTCTTACACAATGCGTTCAGGGGCTGTGATGCAACCTGGATTGACCATATCTAGACGCACAGCTGGATGAGACATAAGGGTGGACACTCTTGGGGCTGAGAGGTTTGGTGAGGTTGGGTGAGCAAACGCAGACCCTTTAAAGGAATACTGCGTGGTACCCATCGCATGGGTCCCAAATCTCCAGGTTCAAGGGCATCTTCCTACATCAAAAACATGCATGAAAAACCCAGAAGATGGTACACCGTGTGATGGGGAAAGGTTTCTAAAACGCACCTCATTTCTCATCTCCTTGTGCCCGGGTTCGCCATTCCAGCCGCTTTACTAGCAAGCTCCCTACTTGGAGCATCAGCACCTTTAACCTCCTGTTCCATACAGGTTGCAATTTGTCCTGAAGATAAACGGGAAGACGTGGAACCAACGAGAGACTAGCTCTTGGTGTTGGGACAGGCACAGGTCACTCTATTTTCCCATCAGAAAGAAGAATTAACCACAGGCTCAGCCTGCCCCCCAGAACCAGAACAGGGCCTGAAGCCATTCTGCGATTTTGCGGCCAGCTCCCATAAAAACGAGTTGTAAAATGTAGGTTCAGGGCACTGCAATTCACAAACCTGCAGAGTTATAAATGATAACTCTCGTCCACAAATATATTGAGGGAAGGCAAAGAAGAGGATTTGAAATCAAGGCAGAATTGCAGGAAACAGATTTCAGGAGGTAGATACGAATCGCCTTTAAAGCACATGAAAAGCGGCAAAACGTTGACAATGATGCCCTTGGCCAAAAAGGGCGTATGCGTTTTTTCCTGAATATATTCAGGAAAAAACGCATACGCCCTTTTTGGCCAACCAAGCCACCTGGAAAGGCAAATCAGCGCTACAAAGAAGTCTCGCTTCCCATCGGTCAAAAGGGCCATGCTGAAAAAAGTGTCAAAACCAGAAATGCAGGACAGGCCATGGAGAAATGGGAGCCTTGCTACACTGATGGGCGGGATGTAAATTGCCAAGAGCCACTCCGGAGAAGTGTCCGGTGAGTCCTGAAACATCTGAAAAACACAGCTTAGAGAGCATAGGGCACTTCCACTCATGGGGGTATAAATTGGGAAAATTAAAAATCAGCAAGACACAAGCACCCCAAAGTTTAGGGCTGCTCTGTTGACCAGGACCTCCACTTCATTCCACCTTAAATATCCCAGGAAAGAGAAAAATGGATAAAGAAGTTGTGATCCTTATGTACAATGGAATATCACTCAGCCATGAAATCAATGTCGTAAGGTTAGTAGCAGCATGATGAGAGGATTTAGGTACAACGATTCTAAGTGAAATAAGTCACACAGAAAAGGACACTTCTCATAAGGTATCACTGATAGAGGGAATGTAAAAACCGTTACACTTGAACTGAATTACAAAACAGAACAGAGTCACACATGCAGAAAACACACTATGGCTGCTTAACGGGAAAGGTGAGGTGGGGTGATACATAAAACAAGGGTATCAAATTAGCTCAGATACCGTTCCATAAACCCAATATGTAATAGACAAGACCTACTCCTTGCTCAGAGAACTGGACTCAACACGCCCTATTCACCGCACAAGAATATATCTGACTAATAATAATCGTAAAACCTATGTATTGATATCTCTCTGTTAGTGTGTCAAGTGGGTGTAAAGCGGCATAAACACAGCAGTGAAAAGCAGCTAAACCCCATTATAAAAATAAATTACTTTGAAACACCCATGAAACAAAGACAGTGAAAGAGAGAGAAATTCTTACACAATGCGTTCAGGGGCTGTGATGCAACCTGGATTGACCATATCTAGAACCACAGCTGGATGAGACATAAGGGTGGACACTCTTGGGGCTGAGAGGTTTGGTGAGGTTGGGTGAGCAAACGCAGACCCTTTAAAGGAATACTGCGTGGTACCCATCGCATGGGTCCCAAATCTCCAGGTTCAAGGGCATCTTCCTACATCAAAAACATGCATGAGAAACCCAGAAGATGGTACACCGTGTGATGGGGAAAGGTTTCTAAAACGCACCTCATTTCTCATCTCCTTGTGCCCGGGTTCGCCATTCCAGCCGCTTTACTAGCAAGCTCCCTATTTGGGGCATCAGCACCTTTAACCTCCTGTTCCATACAGGTTGCAATTTGTCCTGAGGATAAACGGGAAGACGTGGAACCAACGAGAGACTAGCTCTTGGTGTTGGGACAGGCACAGGTCACTCTATTTTCCCATCAGAAAGAAGAATTAACCACAGGCTCAGCCTGCCCCCCGGAACCAGAACAGGGCCTGAAGCCATTCTGCGATTTTGCGGCCAGCTCCCATAAAAACGAGTTGTAAAATGGAGGTTCAGGGCACTGCAATTCACAAACCTGCAGAGTTATAAATGATAACTCCCGTCCACAAATATATTGAGGGAAGGCAAAGAAGAGGATTTGAAATCAAGGCAGAATTGCAGGAAACAGATTTCAGGAGGTAGATACGAATCGCCTTTAAAGCACATGAAAAGCGGCAAAACGTTGACAATGATGCCCTTGGCCAAAAAGGGCGTATGCGTTTTTTCCTGAATATATTCAGGAAAAAACGCATACGCCCTTTTTGGCCAACCAAGCCACCTGGAAAGGCAAATCAGCGCTACAAAGAAGTCTCGCTTCCCATCGGTCAAAAGGCCCATGCTGAAAAACGTGTCAAAACCAGAAATGCAGGACAGGCCATGGAGAAATGGGAGCCTTGCTACACTGATGGGCGGGATGTAAATTGCCAAGAGCCACTCCGGAGAAGTGTCCGGTGAGTCCTGAAACATCTGAAAAACACAGCTTAGAGAGCATAGGGCACTTCCACTCATGGGGGTATAAATTGGGAAAATTAAAAATCAGCAAGACACAAGCACCCCAAAGTTTAGGGCTGCTCTGTTGACCAGGACCTCCACTTCATTCCACCTTAAATATCCCAGGAAAGAGAAAAATGGATAAAGAAGTTGTGATCCTTATGTACAATGGAATATCACTCAGCCATGAAATCAATGTCGTAAGGTTAGTAGCAGCATGATGAGAGGATTTAGGTACAACGATTCTAAGTGAAATAAGTCACACAGAAAAGGACACTTCTCATAAGGTATCACTGATAGAGGGAATGTAAAAACCGTTACACTTGAACTGAATTACAAAACAGAACAGAGTCACACATGCAGAAAACACACTATGGCTGCTTAACGGGAAAGGTGAGGTGGGGTGATACATAAAACAAGGGTATCAAATTAGCTCAGATACCGTTCCATAAACCCAATATGTAGTACACAAGACCTACTCCTTGCTCAGAGAACTGGACTCAACATGCCCTATTCACCGCACAAGAATATATCTGACTAATAATAATCGTAAAACCTATGTATTGATATCTCTCTGTTAGTGTGTCAAGTGGGTGTAAAGCGGCATAAACACAGCAGTGAAAAGCAGCTAAACCCCATTATAAAAATAAATTACTTTGAAACACCCATGAAACGAAGACAGTGAAAGAGAGAGAAATTCTTACACAATGCGTTCAGGGGCTGTGATGCAACCTGGATTGACCATATCTAGACCCACAGCTGGATGAGACATAAGGGTGGACACTCTTGGGGCTGAGAGGTTTGGTGAGGTTGGGTGAGCAAACGCAGACCCTTTAAAGGAATACTGCGTGGTACCCATCGCATGGGTCCCAAATCTCCAGGTTCAAGGGCATCTTCCTACATCAAAAACATGCATGAAAAACCCAGAAGATGGTACACCGTGTGATGGGGAAAGGTTTCTAAAACGCACCTCATTTCTCATCTCCTTGTGCCCGGGTTCGCCATTCCAGCCGCTTTACTAGCAAGCTCCCTACTTGGAGCATCAGCACCTTTAACCTCCTGTTCCATACAGGTTGCAATTTGTCCTGAAGATAAACGGGAAGACGTGGAACCAACGAGAGACTAGCTCTTGGTGTTGGGACAGGCACAGGTCACTCTATTTTCCCATCAGAAAGAAGAATTAACCACAGGCTCAGCCTGCCCCCCAGAACCAGAACAGGGCCTGAAGCCATTCTGCGATTTTGCGGCCAGCTCCCATAAAAACGAGTTGTAAAATGTAGGTTCAGGGCACTGCAATTCACAAACCTGCAGAGTTATAAATGATAACTCTCGTCCACAAATATATTGAGGGAAGGCAAAGAAGAGGATTTGAAATCAAGGCAGAATTGCAGGAAACAGATTTCAGGAGGTAGATACGAATCGCCTTTAAAGCACATGAAAAGCGGCAAAACGTTGACAATGATGCCCTTGGCCAAAAAGGGCGTATGCGTTTTTTCCTGAATATATTCAGGAAAAAACGCATACGCCCTTTTTGGCCAACCAAGCCACCTGGAAAGGCAAATCAGCGCTACAAAGAAGTCTCGCTTCCCATCGGTCAAAAGGGCCATGCTGAAAAAAGTGTCAAAACCAGAAATGCAGGACAGGCCATGGAGAAATGGGAGCCTTGCTACACTGATGGGCGGGATGTAAATTGCCAAGAGCCACTCTGGAGAAGTGTCCGGTGAGTCCTGAAACATCTGAAAAACACAGCTTAGAGAGCATAGGGCACTTCCACTCATGGGGGTATAAATTGGGAAAATTAAAAATCAGCAAGACACAAGCACCCCAAAGTTTAGGGCTGCTCTGTTGACCAGGACCTCCACTTCATTCCACCTTAAATATCCCAGGAAAGAGAAAAATGGATAAAGAAGTTGTGATCCTTATGTACAATGGAATATCACTCAGCCATGAAATCAATGTCGTAAGGTTAGTAGCAGCATGATGAGAGGATTTAGGTACAACGATTCTAAGTGAAATAAGTCACACAGAAAAGGACACTTCTCATAAGGTATCAGTGATAGAGGGAATGTAAAAACCGTTACACTTGAACTGAATTACAAAACAGAACAGAGTCACACATGCAGAAAACACACTATGGCTGCTTAACGGGAAAGGTGAGGTGGGGTGATACATAAAACAAGGGTATCAAATTAGCTCAGATACCGTTCCATAAACCCAATATGTAATAGACAAGACCTACTCCTTGCTCAGAGAACTGGACTCAACATGCCCTATTCACCGCACAAGAATATATCTGACTAATAATAATCGTAAAACCTATGTATTGATATCTCTCTGTTAGTGTGTCAAGTGGGTGTAAAGCGGCATAAACACAGCAGTGAAAAGCAGCTAAACCCCATTATAAAAATAAATTACTTTGAAACACCCATGAAACAAAGACAGTGAAAGAGAGAGAAATTCTTACACAATGCGTTCAGGGGCTGTGATGCAACCTGGATTGACCATATCTAGACGCACAGCTGGATGAGACATAAGGGTGGACACTCTTGGGGCTGAGAGGTTTGGTGAGGTTGGGTGAGCAAACGCAGACCCTTTAAAGGAATACTGCGTGGTACCCATCGCATGGGTCCCAAATCTCCAGGTTCAAGGGCATCTTCCTACATCAAAAACATGCATGAGAAACCCAGAAGATGGTACACCGTGTGATGGGGAAAGGTTTCTAAAACGCACCTCATTTCTCATCTCCTTGTGCCCGGGTTCGCCATTCCAGCTGCTTTACTAGCAAGCTCCCTACTTGGAGCATCAGCACCTTTAACCTCCTGTTCCATACAGGTTGCAATTTGTCCTGAGGATAAACGGGAAGACGTGGAACCAACGAGAGACTAGCTCTTGGTGTTGGGACAGGCACAGGTCACTCTATTTTCCCATCAGAAAGAAGAATTAACCACAGGCTCAGCCTGCCCCCCGGAACCAGAACAGGGCCTGAAGCCATTCTGCGATTTTGCGGCCAGCTCCCATAAAAACGAGTTGTAAAATGGAGGTTCAGGGCACTGCAATTCACAAACCTGCAGAGTTATAAATGATAACTCTCATCCACAAATATATTGAGGGAAGGCAAAGAAGAGGATTTGAAATCAAGGCAGAATTGCAGGAAACAGATTTCAGGAGGTAGATACGAATCGCCTTTAAAGCACATGAAAAGCGGCAAAACGTTGACAATGATGCCCTTGGCCAAAAAGGGCGTATGCGTTTTTTCCTGAATATATTCAGGAAAAAACGCATACGCCCTTTTTGGCCAACCAAGCCACCTGGAAAGGCAAATCAGCGCTACAAAGAAGTCTCGCTTCCCATCGGTCAAAAGGCCCATGCTGAAAAACGTGTCAAAACCAGAAATGCAGGACAGGCCATGGAGAAATGGGAGCCTTGCTACACTGATGGGCGGGATGTAAATTGCCAAGAGCCACTCCGGAGAAGTGTCCGGTGAGTCCTGAAACATCTGAAAAACACAGCTTAGAGAGCATAGGGCACTTCCACTCATGGGGGTATAAATTGGGAAAATTAAAAATCAGCAAGACACAAGCACCCCAAAGTTTAGGGCTGCTCTGTTGACCAGGACCTCCACTTCATTCCACCTTAAATATCCCAGGAAAGAGAAAAATGGATAAAGAAGTTGTGATCCTTATGTACAATGGAATATCACTCAGCCATGAAATCAATGTCGTAAGGTTAGTAGCAGCATGATGAGAGGATTTAGGTACAACGATTCTAAGTGAAATAAGTCACACAGAAAAGGACACTTCTCATAAGGTATCACTGATAGAGGGAATGTAAAAACCGTTACACTTGAACTGAATTACAAAACAGAACAGAGTCACACATGCAGAAAACACACTATGGCTGCTTAACGGGAAAGGTGAGGTGGGGTGATACATAAAACAAGGGTATCAAATTAGCTCAGATACCGTTCCATAAACCCAATATGTAATAGACAAGACCTACTCCTTGCTCAGAGAACTGGACTCAACATGCCCTATTCACCGCACAAGAATATATCTGACTAATAATAATCGTAAAACCTATGTATTGATATCTCTCTGTTAGTGTGTCAAGTGGGTGTAAAGCGGCATAAACACAGCAGTGAAAAGCAGCTAAACCCCATTATAAAAATAAATTACTTTGAAACACCCATGAAACAAAGACAGTGAAAGAGAGAGAAATTCTTACACAATGCGTTCAGGGGCTGTGATGCAACCTGGATTGACCATATCTAGACCCACAGCTGGATGAGACATAAGGGTGGACACTCTTGGGGCTGAGAGGTTTGGTGAGGTTGGGTGAGCAAACGCAGACCCTTTAAAGGAATACTGCGTGGTACCCATCGCATGGGTCCCAAATCTCCAGGTTCAAGGGCATCTTCCTACATCAAAAACATGCATGAGAAACCCAGAAGATGGTACACCGTGTGATGGGGAAAGGTTTCTAAAACGCACCTCATTTCTCATCTCCTTGTGCCCGGGTTCGCCATTCCAGCCGCTTTACTAGCAAGCTCCCTACTTGGAGCATCAGCACCTTTAACCTCCTGTTCCATACAGGTTGCAATTTGTCCTGAGGATAAACGGGAAGACGTGGAACCAACGAGAGACTAGCTCTTGGTGTTGGGACAGGCACAGGTCACTCTATTTTCCCATCAGAAAGAAGAATTAACCACAGGCTCAGCCTGCCCCCCGGAACCAGAACAGGGCCTGAAGCCATTCTGCGATTTTGCGGCCAGCTCCCATAAAAACGAGTTGTAAAATGGAGGTTCAGGGCACTGCAATTCACAAACCTGCAGAGTTATAAATGATAACTCTCGTCCACAAATATATTGAGGGAAGGCAAAGAAGAGGATTTGAAATCAAGGCAGAATTGCAGGAAACAGATTTCAGGAGGTAGATACGAATCGCCTTTAAAGCACATGAAAAGCGGCAAAACGTTGACAATGATGCCCTTGGCCAAAAAGGGCGTATGCGTTTTTTCCTGAATATATTCAGGAAAAAACGCATACGCCCTTTTTGGCCAACCAAGCCACCTGGAAAGGCAAATCAGCGCTACAAAGAAGTCTCGCTTCCCATCGGTCAAAAGGCCCATGCTGAAAAACGTGTCAAAACCAGAAATGCAGGACAGGCCATGGAGAAATGGGAGCCTTGCTACACTGATGGGCGGGATGTAAATTGCCAAGAGCCACTCCGGAGAAGTGTCCGGTGAGTCCTGAAACATCTGAAAAACACAGCTTAGAGAGCATAGGGCACTTCCACTCATGGGGGTATAAATTGGGAAAATTAAAAATCAGCAAGACACAAGCACCCCAAAGTTTAGGGCTGCTCTGTTGACCAGGACCTCCACTTCATTCCACCTTAAATATCCCAGGAAAGAGAAAAATGGATAAAGAAGTTGTGATCCTTATGTACAATGGAATATCACTCAGCCATGAAATCAATGTCGTAAGGTTAGTAGCAGCATGATGAGAGGATTTAGGTACAACGATTCTAAGTGAAATAAGTCACACAGAAAAGGACACTTCTCATAAGGTATCACTGATAGAGGGAATGTAAAAACCGTTACACTTGAACTGAATTACAAAACAGAACAGAGTCACACATGCAGAAAACACACTATGGCTGCTTAACGGGAAAGGTGAGGTGGGGTGATACATAAAACAAGGGTATCAAATTAGCTCAGATACCGTTCCATAAACCCAATATGTAATAGACAAGACCTACTCCTTGCTCAGAGAACTGGACTCAACATGCCCTATTCACCGCACAAGAATATATCTGACTAATAATAATCGTAAAACCTATGTATTGATATCTCTCTGTTAGTGTGTCAAGTGGGTGTAAAGCGGCATAAACACAGCAGTGAAAAGCAGCTAAACCCCATTATAAAAATAAATTACTTTGAAACACCCATGAAACAAAGACAGTGAAAGAGAGAGAAATTCTTACACAATGCGTTCAGGGGCTGTGATGCAACCTGGATTGACCATATCTAGAACCACAGCTGGATGAGACATAAGGGTGGACACTCTTGGGGCTGAGAGGTTTGGTGAGGTTGGGTGAGCAAACACAGACCCTTTAAAGGAATACTGCGTGGTACCCATCGCATGGGTCCCAAATCTCCAGGTTCAAGGGCATCTTCCTACATCAAAAACATGCATGAGAAACCCAGAAGATGGTACACCGTGTGATGGGGAAAGGTTTCTAAAACGCACCTCATTTCTCATCTCCTTGTGCCCGGGTTCGCCATTCCAGCCGCTTTACTAGCAAGCTCCCTACTTGGAGCATCAGCACCTTTAACCTCCTGTTCCATACAGGTTGCAATTTGTCCTGAGGATAAACGGGAAGACGTGGAACCAACGAGAGACTAGCTCTTGGTGTTGGGACAGGCACAGGTCACTCTATTTTCCCATCAGAAAGAAGAATTAACCACAGGCTCAGCCTGCCCCCCGGAACCAGAACAGGGCCTGAAGCCATTCTGCGATTTTGCGGCCAGCTCCCATAAAAACGAGTTGTAAAATGGAGGTTCAGGGCACTGCAATTCACAAACCTGCAGAGTTATAAATGATAACTCTCATCCACAAATATATTGAGGGAAGGCAAAGAAGAGGATTTGAAATCAAGGCAGAATTGCAGGAAACAGATTTCAGGAGGTAGATACGAATCGCCTTTAAAACACATGAAAAGCGGCAAAACGTTGACAATGATGCCCTTGGCCAAAAAGGGCGTATGCGTTTTTTCCTGAATATATTCAGGAAAAAACGCATACGCCCTTTTTGGCCAACCAAGCCACCTGGAAAGGCAAATCAGCGCTACAAAGAAGTCTCGCTTCCCATCGGTCAAAAGGCCCATGCTGAAAAACGTGTCAAAACCAGAAATGCAGGACAGGCCATGGAGAAATGGGAGCCTTGCTACACTGATGGGCGGGATGTAAATTGCCAAGAGCCACTCCGGAGAAGTGTCCGGTGAGTCCTGAAACATCTGAAAAACACAGCTTAGAGAGCATAGGGCACTTCCACTCATGGGGGTATAAATTGGGAAAATTAAAAATCAGCAAGACACAAGCACCCCAAAGTTTAGGGCTGCTCTGTTGACCAGGACCTCCACTTCATTCCACCTTAAATATCCCAGGAAAGAGAAAAATGGATAAAGAAGTTGTGATCCTTATGTACAATGGAATATCACTCAGCCAGGAAATCAATGTCGTAAGGTTAGTAGCAGCATGATGAGAGGATTTAGGTACAACGATTCTAAGTGAAATAAGTCACACAGAAAAGGACACTTCTCATAAGGTATCACTGATAGAGGGAATGTAAAAACCGTTACACTTGAACTGAATTACAAAACAGAACAGAGTCACACATGCAGAAAACACACTATGGCTGCTTAACGGGAAAGGTGAGGTGGGGTGATACATAAAACAAGGGTATCAAATTAGCTCAGATACCGTTCCATAAACCCAATATGTAATAGACAAGACCTACTCCTTGCTCAGAGAACTGGACTCAACATGCCCTATTCACCGCACAAGAATATATCTGACTAATAATAATCGTAAAACCTATGTATTGATATCTCTCTGTTAGTGTGTCAAGTGGGTGTAAAGCGGCATAAACACAGCAGTGAAAAGCAGCTAAACCCCATTATAAAAATAAATTACTTTGAAACACCCATGAAACAAAGACAGTGAAAGAGAGAGAAATTCTTACACAATGCGTTCAGGGGCTGTGATGCAACCTGGATTGACCATATCTAGACGCACAGCTGGATGAGACATAAGGGTGGACACTCTTGGGGCTGAGAGGTTTGGTGAGGTTGGGTGAGCAAACGCAGACCCTTTAAAGGAATACTGCGTGGTACCCATCGCATGGGTCCCAAATCTCCAGGTTCAAGGGCATCTTCCTACATCAAAAACATGCATGAGAAACCCAGAAGATGGTACACCGTGTGATGGGGAAAGGTTTCTAAAACGCACCTCATTTCTCATCTCCTTGTGCCCGGGTTCGCCATTCCAGCCGCTTTACTAGCAAGCTCCCTACTTGGAGCATCAGCACCTTTAACCTCCTGTTCCATACAGGTTGCAATTTGTCCTGAGGATAAACGGGAAGACGTGGAACCAACGAGAGACTAGCTCTTGGTGTTGGGACAGGCACAGGTCACTCTATTTTCCCATCAGAAAGAAGAATTAACCACAGGCTCAGCCTGACCCCCGGAACCAGAACAGGGCCTGAAGCCATTCTGCGATTTTGCAGCCAGCTCCCATAAAAACGAGTTGTAAAATGGAGGTTCAGGGCACTGCAATTCACAAACCTGCAGAGTTATAAATGATAACTCTCGTCCACAAATATATTGAGGGAAGGCAAAGAAGAGGATTTGAAATCAAGGCAGAATTGCAGGAAACAGATTTCAGGAGGTAGATACGAATCGCCTTTAAAGCACATGAAAAGCGGCAAAACGTTGACAATGATGCCCTTGGCCAAAAAGGGCGTATGCGTTTTTTCCTGAATATATTCAGGAAAAAACGCATACGCCCTTTTTGGCCAACCAAGCCACCTGGAAAGGCAAATCAGCGCTACAAAGAAGTCTCGCTTCCCATCGGTCAAAAGGCCCATGCTGAAAAAAGTGTCAAAACCAGAAATGCAGGACAGGCCATGGAGAAATGGGAGCCTTGCTACACTGATGGGCGGGATGTAAATTGCCAAGAGCCACTCCGGAGAAGTGTCCGGTGAGTCCTGAAACATCTGAAAAACACAGCTTAGAGAGCATAGGGCACTTCCACTCATGGGGGTATAAATTGGGAAAATTAAAAATCAGCAAGACACAAGCACCCCAAAGTTTAGGGCTGCTCTGTTGACCAGGACCTCCACTTCATTCCACCTTAAATATCCCAGGAAAGAGAAAAATGGATAAAGAAGTTGTGATCCTTATGTACAATGGAATATCACTCAGCCATGAAATCAATGTCGTAAGGTTAGTAGCAGCATGATGAGAGGATTTAGGTACAACGATTCTAAGTGAAATAAGTCACACAGAAAAGGACACTTCTCATAAGGTATCACTGATAGAGGGAATGTAAAAACCGTTACACTTGAACTGAATTACAAAACAGAACAGAGTCACACATGCAGAAAACACACTATGGCTGCTTAACGGGAAAGGTGAGGTGGGGTGATACATAAAACAAGGGTATCAAATTAGCTCAGATACCGTTCCATAAACCCAATATGTAATAGACAAGACCTACTCCTTGCTCAGAGAACTGGACTCAACACGCCCTATTCACCGCACAAGAATATATCTGACTAATAATAATCGTAAAACCTATGTATTGATATCTCTGTTAGTGTGTCAAGTGGGTGTAAAGCGGCATAAACACAGCAGTGAAAAGCAGCTAAACCCCATTATAAAAATAAATTACTTTGAAACACCCATGAAACAAAGACAGTGAAAGAGAGAGAAATTCTTACACAATGCGTTCAGGGGCTGTGATGCAACCTGGATTGACCATATCTAGACCCACAGCTGGATGAGACATAAGGGTGGACACTCTTGGGGCTGAGAGGTTTGGTGAGGTTGGGTGAGCAAACGCAGACCCTTTAAAGGAATACTGCGTGGTACCCATCGCATGGGTCCCAAATCTCCAGGTTCAAGGGCATCTTCCTACATCAAAAACATGCATGAGAAACCCAGAAGATGGTACACCGTGTGATGGGGAAAGGTTTCTAAAACGCACCTCATTTCTCATCTCCTTGTGCCCGGGTTCGCCATTCCAGCCGCTTTACTAGCAAGCTCCCTACTTGGAGCATCAGCACCTTTAACCTCCTGTTCCATACAGGTTGCAATTTGTCCTGAGGATAAACGGGAAGACGTGGAACCAACGAGAGACTAGCTCTTGGTGTTGGGACAGGCACAGGTCACTCTATTTTCCCATCAGAAAGAAGAATTAACCACAGGCTCAGCCTGACCCCCGGAACCAGAACAGGGCCTGAAGCCATTCTGCGATTTTGCGGCCAGCTCCCATAAAAACGAGTTGTAAAATGGAGGTTCAGGGCACTGCAATTCACAAACCTGCAGAGTTATAAATGATAACTCTCGTCCACAAATATATTGAGGGAAGGCAAAGAAGAGGATTTGAAATCAAGGCAGAATTGCAGGAAACAGATTTCAGGAGGTAGATACGAATCGCCTTTAAAGCACATGAAAAGCGGCAAAACGTTGACAATGATGCCCTTGGCCAAAAAGGGCGTATGCGTTTTTTCCTGAATATATTCAGGAAAAAATGCATACGCCCTTTTTGGCCAACCAAGCCACCTGGAAAGGCAAATCAGCGCTACAAAGAAGTCTCGCTTCCCATCGGTCAAAAGGCCCATGCTGAAAAAAGTGTCAAAACCAGAAATGCAGGACAGGCCATGGAGAAATGGGAGCCTTGCTACACTGATGGGCGGGATGTAAATTGCCAAGAGCCACTCCGGAGAAGTGTCCGGTGAGTCCTGAAACATCTGAAAAACACAGCTTAGAGAGCATAGGGCACTTCCACTCATGGGGGTATAAATTGGGAAAATTAAAAATCAGCAAGACACAAGCACCCCAAAGTTTAGGGCTGCTCTGTTGACCAGGACCTCCACTTCATTCCACCTTAAATATCCCAGGAAAGAGAAAAATGGATAAAGAAGTTGTGGTCCTTATGTACATTGGAATATCACTCAGCCAGGAAATCAATGTCGTAAGGTTAGTAGCAGCATGATGAGTGGATTTAGGTACGACGATTCTAAGTGAAATAAGTCACACAGAAAAGGACACTTCTCATAAGGTATCACTGATAGAGGGAATGTAAAAACCGTTACACTTGAACTGAATTACAAAACAGAACAGAGTCACACATGCAGAAAACACACTATGGCTGCTTAACGGGAAAGGTGAGGTGGGGTGATACATAAAACAAGGGTATCAAATTAGCTCAGATACCGTTCCATAAACCCAATATGTAATAGACAAGACCTACTCCTTGCTCAGAGAACTGGACTCAACACGCCCTATTCACCGCACAAGAATATATCTGACTAATAATAATCGTAAAACCTATGTATTGATATCTCTCTGTTAGTGTGTCAAGTGGGTGTAAAGCGGCATAAACACAGCAGTGAAAAGCAGCTAAACCCCATTATAAAAATAAATTACTTTGAAACACCCATGAAACAAAGACAGTGAAAGAGAGAGAAATTCTTACACAATGCGTTCAGGGGCTGTGATGCAACCTGGATTGACCATATCTAGACGCACAGCTGGATGAGACATAAGGGTGGACACTCTTGGGGCTGAGAGGTTTGGTGAGGTTGGGTGAGCAAACGCAGACCCTTTAAAGGAATACTGCGTGGTACCCATCGCATGGGTCCCAAATCTCCAGGTTCAAGGGCATCTTCCTACATCAAAAACATGCATGAGAAACCCAGAAGATGGTACACCGTGTGATGGGGAAAGGTTTCTAAAACGCACCTCATTTCTCATCTCCGTGTGCCCTGGTTCGCCATTCCAGCCGCTTTACTAGCAAGCTCCCTACTTGGAGCATCAGCACCTTTAACCTCCTGTTCCATACAGGTTGCAATTTGTCCTGAGGATAAACGGGAAGACGTGGAACCAACGAGAGACTAGCTCTTGGTGTTGGGACAGGCACAGGTCACTCTATTTTCCCATCAGAAAGAAGAATTAACCACAGGCTCAGCCTGCCCCACGGAACCAGAACAGGGCCTGAAGCCATTCTGCGATTTTGCGGCCAGCTCCCATAAAAACGAGTTGTAAAATGGAGGTTCAGGGCACTGCAATTCACAAACCTGCAGAGTTATAAATGATAACTCTCATCCACAAATATATTGAGGGAAGGCAAAGAAGAGGATTTGAAATCAAGGCAGAATTGCAGGAAACAGATTTCAGGAGGTAGATACGAATCGCCTTTAAAGCACATGAAAAGCGGCAAAACGTTGACAATGATGCCCTTGGCCAAAAAGGGCGTATGCGTTTTTTCCTGAATATATTCAGGAAAAAACGCATACGCCCTTTTTGGCCAACCAAGCCACCTGGAAAGGCAAATCAGCGCTACAAAGAAGTCTCGCTTCCCATCGGTCAAAAGGCCCATGCTGAAAAACGTGTCAAAATCAGAAATGCAGGACAGGCCATGGAGAAATGGGAGCCTTGCTACACTGATGGGCGGGATGTAAATTGCCAAGAGCCACTCCGGAGAAGTGTCCGGTGAGTCCTGAAACATCTGAAAAACACAGCTTAGAGAGCATAGGGCACTTCCACTCATGGGGGTATAAATTGGGAAAATTAAAAATCAGCAAGACACAAGCACCCCAAAGTTTAGGGCTGCTCTGTTGACCAGGACCTCCACTTCATTCCACCTTAAATATCCCAGGAAAGAGAAAAATGGATAAAGAAGTTGTGATCCTTATGTACAATGGAATATCACTCAGCCATGAAATCAATGTCGTAAGGTTAGTAGCAGCATGATGAGAGGATTTAGGTACAACGATTCTAAGTGAAATAAGTCACACAGAAAAGGACACTTCTCATAAGGTATCACTGATAGAGGGAATGTAAAAACCGTTACACTTGAACTGAATTACAAAACAGAACAGAGTCACACATGCAGAAAACACACTATGGCTGCTTAACGGGAAAGGTGAGGTGGGGTGATACATAAAACAAGGGTATCAAATTAGCTCAGATACCGTTCCATAAACCCAATATGTAATAGACAAGACCTACTCCTTGCTCAGAGAACTGGACTCAACATGCCCTATTCACCGCACAAGAATATATCTGACTAATAATAATCGTAAAACCTATGTATTGATATCTCTCTGTTAGTGTGTCAAGTGGGTGTAAAGCGGCATAAACACAGCAGTGAAAAGCAGCTAAACCCCATTATAAAAATAAATTACTTTGAAACACCCATGAAACAAAGACAGTGAAAGAGAGAGAAATTCTTACACAATGCGTTCAGGGGCTGTGATGCAACCTGGATTGACCATATCTAGACGCACAGCTGGATGAGACATAAGGGTGGACACTCTTGGGGCTGAGAGGTTTGGTGAGGTTGGGTGAGCAAACGCAGACCCTTTAAAGGAATACTGCGTGGTACCCATCGCATGGGTCCCAAATCTCCAGGTTCAAGGGCATCTTCCTACATCAAAAACATGCATGAGAAACCCAGAAGATGGTACACCGTGTGATGGGGAAAGGTTTCTAAAACGCACCTCATTTCTCATCTCCTTGTGCCCGGGTTCGCCATTCCAGCTGCTTTACTAGCAAGCTCCCTACTTGGAGCATCAGCACCTTTAACCTCCTGTTCCATACAGGTTGCAATTTGTCCTGAGGATAAACGGGAAGACGTGGAACCAACGAGAGACTAGCTCTTGGTGTTGGGACAGGCACAGGTCACTCTATTTTCCCATCAGAAAGAAGAATTAACCACAGGCTCAGCCTGCCCCCCGGAACCAGAACAGGGCCTGAAGCCATTCTGCGATTTTGCGGCCAGCTCCCATAAAAACGAGTTGTAAAATGGAGGTTCAGGGCACTGCAATTCACAAACCTGCAGAGTTATAAATGATAACTCTCATCCACAAATATATTGAGGGAAGGCAAAGAAGAGGATTTGAAATCAAGGCAGAATTGCAGGAAACAGATTTCAGGAGGTAGATACGAATCGCCTTTAAAGCACATGAAAAGCGGCAAAACGTTGACAATGATGCCCTTGGCCAAAAAGGGCGTATGCGTTTTTTCCTGAATATATTCAGGAAAAAACGCATACGCCCTTTTTGGCCAACCAAGCCACCTGGAAAGGCAAATCAGCGCTACAAAGAAGTCTCGCTTCCCATCGGTCAAAAGGCCCATGCTGAAAAACGTGTCAAAACCAGAAATGCAGGACAGGCCATGGAGAAATGGGAGCCTTGCTACACTGATGGGCGGGATGTAAATTGCCAAGAGCCACTCCGGAGAAGTGTCCGGTGAGTCCTGAAACATCTGAAAAACACAGCTTAGAGAGCATAGGGCACTTCCACTCATGGGGGTATAAATTGGGAAAATTAAAAATCAGCAAGACACAAGCACCCCAAAGTTTAGGGCTGCTCTGTTGACCAGGACCTCCACTTCATTCCACCTTAAATATCCCAGGAAAGAGAAAAATGGATAAAGAAGTTGTGATCCTTATGTACAATGGAATATCACTCAGCCATGAAATCAATGTCGTAAGGTTAGTAGCAGCATGATGAGAGGATTTAGGTACAACGATTCTAAGTGAAATAAGTCACACAGAAAAGGACACTTCTCATAAGGTATCACTGATAGAGGGAATGTAAAAACCGTTACACTTGAACTGAATTACAAAACAGAACAGAGTCACACATGCAGAAAACACACTATGGCTGCTTAACGGGAAAGGTGAGGTGGGGTGATACATAAAACAAGGGTATCAAATTAGCTCAGATACCGTTCCATAAACCCAATATGTAATAGACAAGACCTACTCCTTGCTCAGAGAACTGGACTCAACATGCCCTATTCACCGCACAAGAATATATCTGACTAATAATAATCGTAAAACCTATGTATTGATATCTCTCTGTTAGTGTGTCAAGTGGGTGTAAAGCGGCATAAACACAGCAGTGAAAAGCAGCTAAACCCCATTATAAAAATAAATTACTTTGAAACACCCATGAAACAAAGACAGTGAAAGAGAGAGAAATTCTTACACAATGCGTTCAGGGGCTGTGATGCAACCTGGATTGACCATATCTAGAACCACAGCTGGATGAGACATAAGGGTGGACACTCTTGGGGCTGAGAGGTTTGGTGAGGTTGGGTGAGCAAACGCAGACCCTTTAAAGGAATACTGCGTGGTACCCATCGCATGGGTCCCAAATCTCCAGGTTCAAGGGCATCTTCCTACATCAAAAACATGCATGAGAAACCCAGAAGATGGTACACCGTGTGATGGGGAAAGGTTTCTAAAACGCACCTCATTTCTCATCTCCTTGTGCCCGGGTTCGCCATTCCAGCCGCTTTACTAGCAAGCTCCCTACTTGGAGCATCAGCACCTTTAACCTCCTGTTCCATACAGGTTGCAATTTGTCCTGAGGATAAACGGGAAGACGTGGAACCAACGAGAGACTAGCTCTTGGTGTTGGGACAGGCACAGGTCACTCTATTTTCCCATCAGAAAGAAGAATTAACCACAGGCTCAGCCTGCCCCCCGGAACCAGAACAGGGCCTGAAGCCATTCTGCGATTTTGCGGCCAGCTCCCATAAAAACGAGTTGTAAAATGGAGGTTCAGGGCACTGCAATTCACAAACCTGCAGAGTTATAAATGATAACTCTCGTCCACAAATATATTGAGGGAAGGCAAAGAAGAGGATTTGAAATCAAGGCAGAATTGCAGGAAACAGATTTCAGGAGGTAGATACGAATCGCCTTTAAAGCACATGAAAAGCGGCAAAACGTTGACAATGATGCCCTTGGCCAAAAAGGGCGTATGCGTTTTTTCCTGAATATATTCAGGAAAAAACGCATACGCCCTTTTTGGCCAACCAAGCCACCTGGAAAGGCAAATCAGCGCTACAAAGAAGTCTCGCTTCCCATCGGTCAAAAGGCCCATGCTGAAAAACGTGTCAAAACCAGAAATGCAGGACAGGCCATGGAGAAATGGGAGCCTTGCTACACTGATGGGCGGGATGTAAATTGCCAAGAGCCACTCCGGAGAAGTGTCCGGTGAGTCCTGAAACATCTGAAAAACACAGCTTAGAGAGCATAGGGCACTTCCACTCATGGGGGTATAAATTGGGAAAATTAAAAATCAGCAAGACACAAGCACCCCAAAGTTTAGGGCTGCTCTGTTGACCAGGACCTCCACTTCATTCCACCTTAAATATCCCAGGAAAGAGAAAAATGGATAAAGAAGTTGTGATCCTTATGTACAATGGAATATCACTCAGCCATGAAATCAATGTCGTAAGGTTAGTAGCAGCATGATGAGAGGATTTAGGTACAACGATTCTAAGTGAAATAAGTCACACAGAAAAGGACACTTCTCATAAGGTATCACTGATAGAGGGAATGTAAAAACCGTTACACTTGAACTGAATTACAAAACAGAACAGAGTCACACATGCAGAAAACACACTATGGCTGCTTAACGGGAAAGGTGAGGTGGGGTGATACATAAAACAAGGGTATCAAATTAGCTCAGATACCGTTCCATAAACCCAATATGTAATAGACAAGACCTACTCCTTGCTCAGAGAACTGGACTCAACATGCCCTATTCACCGCACAAGAATATATCTGACTAATAATAATCGTAAAACCTATGTATTGATATCTCTCTGTTAGTGTGTCAAGTGGGTGTAAAGCGGCATAAACACAGCAGTGAAAAGCAGCTAAACCCCATTATAAAAATAAATTACTTTGAAACACCCATGAAACAAAGACAGTGAAAGAGAGAGAAATTCTTACACAATGCGTTCAGGGGCTGTGATGCAACCTGGATTGACCATATCTAGAACCACAGCTGGATGAGACATAAGGGTGGACACTCTTGGGGCTGAGAGGTTTGGTGAGGTTGGGTGAGCAAACACAGACCCTTTAAAGGAATACTGCGTGGTACCCATCGCATGGGTCCCAAATCTCCAGGTTCAAGGGCATCTTCCTACATCAAAAACATGCATGAGAAACCCAGAAGATGGTACACCGTGTGATGGGGAAAGGTTTCTAAAACGCACCTCATTTCTCATCTCCTTGTGCCCGGGTTCGCCATTCCAGCCGCTTTACTAGCAAGCTCCCTACTTGGAGCATCAGCACCTTTAACCTCCTGTTCCATACAGGTTGCAATTTGTCCTGAGGATAAACGGGAAGACGTGGAACCAACGAGAGACTAGCTCTTGGTGTTGGGACAGGCACAGGTCACTCTATTTTCCCATCAGAAAGAAGAATTAACCACAGGCTCAGCCTGCCCCCCGGAACCAGAACAGGGCCTGAAGCCATTCTGCGATTTTGCGGCCAGCTCCCATAAAAACGAGTTGTAAAATGGAGGTTCAGGGCACTGCAATTCACAAACCTGCAGAGTTATAAATGATAACTCTCATCCACAAATATATTGAGGGAAGGCAAAGAAGAGGATTTGAAATCAAGGCAGAATTGCAGGAAACAGATTTCAGGAGGTAGATACGAATCGCCTTTAAAACACATGAAAAGCGGCAAAACGTTGACAATGATGCCCTTGGCCAAAAAGGGCGTATGCGTTTTTTCCTGAATATATTCAGGAAAAAACGCATACGCCCTTTTTGGCCAACCAAGCCACCTGGAAAGGCAAATCAGCGCTACAAAGAAGTCTCGCTTCCCATCGGTCAAAAGGCCCATGCTGAAAAACGTGTCAAAACCAGAAATGCAGGACAGGCCATGGAGAAATGGGAGCCTTGCTACACTGATGGGCGGGATGTAAATTGCCAAGAGCCACTCCGGAGAAGTGTCCGGTGAGTCCTGAAACATCTGAAAAACACAGCTTAGAGAGCATAGGGCACTTCCACTCATGGGGGTATAAATTGGGAAAATTAAAAATCAGCAAGACACAAGCACCCCAAAGTTTAGGGCTGCTCTGTTGACCAGGACCTCCACTTCATTCCACCTTAAATATCCCAGGAAAGAGAAAAATGGATAAAGAAGTTGTGATCCTTATGTACAATGGAATATCACTCAGCCATGAAATCAATGTCGTAAGGTTAGTAGCAGCATGATGAGAGGATTTAGGTACAACGATTCTAAGTGAAATAAGTCACACAGAAAAGGACACTTCTCATAAGGTATCACTGATAGAGGGAATGTAAAAACCGTTACACTTGAACTGAATTACAAAACAGAACAGAGTCACACATGCAGAAAACACACTATGGCTGCTTAACGGGAAAGGTGAGGTGGGGTGATACATAAAACAAGGGTATCAAATTAGCTCAGATACCGTTCCATAAACCCAATATGTAATAGACAAGACCTACTCCTTGCTCAGAGAACTGGACTCAACATGCCCTATTCACCGCACAAGAATATATCTGACTAATAATAATCGTAAAACCTATGTATTGATATCTCTCTGTTAGTGTGTCAAGTGGGTGTAAAGCGGCATAAACACAGCAGTGAAAAGCAGCTAAACCCCATTATAAAAATAAATTACTTTGAAACACCCATGAAACAAAGACAGTGAAAGAGAGAGAAATTCTTACACAATGCGTTCAGGGGCTGTGATGCAACCTGGATTGACCATATCTAGACGCACAGCTGGATGAGACATAAGGGTGGACACTCTTGGGGCTGAGAGGTTTGGTGAGGTTGGGTGAGCAAACGCAGACCCTTTAAAGGAATACTGCGTGGTACCCATCGCATGGGTCCCAAATCTCCAGGTTCAAGGGCATCTTCCTACATCAAAAACATGCATGAGAAACCCAGAAGATGGTACACCGTGTGATGGGGAAAGGTTTCTAAAACGCACCTCATTTCTCATCTCCTTGTGCCCGGGTTCGCCATTCCAGCCGCTTTACTAGCAAGCTCCCTACTTGGAGCATCAGCACCTTTAACCTCCTGTTCCATACAGGTTGCAATTTGTCCTGAGGATAAACGGGAAGACGTGGAACCAACGAGAGACTAGCTCTTGGTGTTGGGACAGGCACAGGTCACTCTATTTTCCCATCAGAAAGAAGAATTAACCACAGGCTCAGCCTGACCCCCGGAACCAGAACAGGGCCTGAAGCCATTCTGCGATTTTGCAGCCAGCTCCCATAAAAACGAGTTGTAAAATGGAGGTTCAGGGCACTGCAATTCACAAACCTGCAGAGTTATAAATGATAACTCTCGTCCACAAATATATTGAGGGAAGGCAAAGAAGAGGATTTGAAATCAAGGCAGAATTGCAGGAAACAGATTTCAGGAGGTAGATACGAATCGCCTTTAAAGCACATGAAAAGCGGCAAAACGTTGACAATGATGCCCTTGGCCAAAAAGGGCGTATGCGTTTTTTCCTGAATATATTCAGGAAAAAACGCATACGCCCTTTTTGGCCAACCAAGCCACCTGGAAAGGCAAATCAGCGCTACAAAGAAGTCTCGCTTCCCATCGGTCAAAAGGCCCATGCTGAAAAAAGTGTCAAAACCAGAAATGCAGGACAGGCCATGGAGAAATGGGAGCCTTGCTACACTGATGGGCGGGATGTAAATTGCCAAGAGCCACTCCGGAGAAGTGTCCGGTGAGTCCTGAAACATCTGAAAAACACAGCTTAGAGAGCATAGGGCACTTCCACTCATGGGGGTATAAATTGGGAAAATTAAAAATCAGCAAGACACAAGCACCCCAAAGTTTAGGGCTGCTCTGTTGACCAGGACCTCCACTTCATTCCACCTTAAATATCCCAGGAAAGAGAAAAATGGATAAAGAAGTTGTGATCCTTATGTACAATGGAATATCACTCAGCCATGAAATCAATGTCGTAAGGTTAGTAGCAGCATGATGAGAGGATTTAGGTACAACGATTCTAAGTGAAATAAGTCACACAGAAAAGGACACTTCTCATAAGGTATCACTGATAGAGGGAATGTAAAAACCGTTACACTTGAACTGAATTACAAAACAGAACAGAGTCACACATGCAGAAAACACACTATGGCTGCTTAACGGGAAAGGTGAGGTGGGGTGATACATAAAACAAGGGTATCAAATTAGCTCAGATACCGTTCCATAAACCCAATATGTAATAGACAAGACCTACTCCTTGCTCAGAGAACTGGACTCAACACGCCCTATTCACCGCACAAGAATATATCTGACTAATAATAATCGTAAAACCTATGTATTGATATCTCTGTTAGTGTGTCAAGTGGGTGTAAAGCGGCATAAACACAGCAGTGAAAAGCAGCTAAACCCCATTATAAAAATAAATTACTTTGAAACACCCATGAAACAAAGACAGTGAAAGAGAGAGAAATTCTTACACAATGCGTTCAGGGGCTGTGATGCAACCTGGATTGACCATATCTAGACCCACAGCTGGATGAGACATAAGGGTGGACACTCTTGGGGCTGAGAGGTTTGGTGAGGTTGGGTGAGCAAACGCAGACCCTTTAAAGGAATACTGCGTGGTACCCATCGCATGGGTCCCAAATCTCCAGGTTCAAGGGCATCTTCCTACATCAAAAACATGCATGAGAAACCCAGAAGATGGTACACCGTGTGATGGGGAAAGGTTTCTAAAACGCACCTCATTTCTCATCTCCTTGTGCCCGGGTTCGCCATTCCAGCCGCTTTACTAGCAAGCTCCCTACTTGGAGCATCAGCACCTTTAACCTCCTGTTCCATACAGGTTGCAATTTGTCCTGAGGATAAACGGGAAGACGTGGAACCAACGAGAGACTAGCTCTTGGTGTTGGGACAGGCACAGGTCACTCTATTTTCCCATCAGAAAGAAGAATTAACCACAGGCTCAGCCTGACCCCCGGAACCAGAACAGGGCCTGAAGCCATTCTGCGATTTTGCGGCCAGCTCCCATAAAAACGAGTTGTAAAATGGAGGTTCAGGGCACTGCAATTCACAAACCTGCAGAGTTATAAATGATAACTCTCGTCCACAAATATATTGAGGGAAGGCAAAGAAGAGGATTTGAAATCAAGGCAGAATTGCAGGAAACAGATTTCAGGAGGTAGATACGAATCGCCTTTAAAGCACATGAAAAGCGGCAAAACGTTGACAATGATGCCCTTGGCCAAAAAGGGCGTATGCGTTTTTTCCTGAATATATTCAGGAAAAAATGCATACGCCCTTTTTGGCCAACCAAGCCACCTGGAAAGGCAAATCAGCGCTACAAAGAAGTCTCGCTTCCCATCGGTCAAAAGGCCCATGCTGAAAAAAGTGTCAAAACCAGAAATGCAGGACAGGCCATGGAGAAATGGGAGCCTTGCTACACTGATGGGCGGGATGTAAATTGCCAAGAGCCACTCCGGAGAAGTGTCCGGTGAGTCCTGAAACATCTGAAAAACACAGCTTAGAGAGCATAGGGCACTTCCACTCATGGGGGTATAAATTGGGAAAATTAAAAATCAGCAAGACACAAGCACCCCAAAGTTTAGGGCTGCTCTGTTGACCAGGACCTCCACTTCATTCCACCTTAAATATCCCAGGAAAGAGAAAAATGGATAAAGAAGTTGTGGTCCTTATGTACATTGGAATATCACTCAGCCAGGAAATCAATGTCGTAAGGTTAGTAGCAGCATGATGAGTGGATTTAGGTACGACGATTCTAAGTGAAATAAGTCACACAGAAAAGGACACTTCTCATAAGGTATCACTGATAGAGGGAATGTAAAAACCGTTACACTTGAACTGAATTACAAAACAGAACAGAGTCACACATGCAGAAAACACACTATGGCTGCTTAACGGGAAAGGTGAGGTGGGGTGATACATAAAACAAGGGTATCAAATTAGCTCAGATACCGTTCCATAAACCCAATATGTAATAGACAAGACCTACTCCTTGCTCAGAGAACTGGACTCAACACGCCCTATTCACCGCACAAGAATATATCTGACTAATAATAATCGTAAAACCTATGTATTGATATCTCTCTGTTAGTGTGTCAAGTGGGTGTAAAGCGGCATAAACACAGCAGTGAAAAGCAGCTAAACCCCATTATAAAAATAAATTACTTTGAAACACCCATGAAACAAAGACAGTGAAAGAGAGAGAAATTCTTACACAATGCGTTCAGGGGCTGTGATGCAACCTGGATTGACCATATCTAGACGCACAGCTGGATGAGACATAAGGGTGGACACTCTTGGGGCTGAGAGGTTTGGTGAGGTTGGGTGAGCAAACGCAGACCCTTTAAAGGAATACTGCGTGGTACCCATCGCATGGGTCCCAAATCTCCAGGTTCAAGGGCATCTTCCTACATCAAAAACATGCATGAGAAACCCAGAAGATGGTACACCGTGTGATGGGGAAAGGTTTCTAAAACGCACCTCATTTCTCATCTCCGTGTGCCCTGGTTCGCCATTCCAGCCGCTTTACTAGCAAGCTCCCTACTTGGAGCATCAGCACCTTTAACCTCCTGTTCCATACAGGTTGCAATTTGTCCTGAGGATAAACGGGAAGACGTGGAACCAACGAGAGACTAGCTCTTGGTGTTGGGACAGGCACAGGTCACTCTATTTTCCCATCAGAAAGAAGAATTAACCACAGGCTCAGCCTGCCCCACGGAACCAGAACAGGGCCTGAAGCCATTCTGCGATTTTGCGGCCAGCTCCCATAAAAACGAGTTGTAAAATGGAGGTTCAGGGCACTGCAATTCACAAACCTGCAGAGTTATAAATGATAACTCTCATCCACAAATATATTGAGGGAAGGCAAAGAAGAGGATTTGAAATCAAGGCAGAATTGCAGGAAACAGATTTCAGGAGGTAGATACGAATCGCCTTTAAAGCACATGAAAAGCGGCAAAACGTTGACAATGATGCCCTTGGCCAAAAAGGGCGTATGCGTTTTTTCCTGAATATATTCAGGAAAAAACGCATACGCCCTTTTTGGCCAACCAAGCCACCTGGAAAGGCAAATCAGCGCTACAAAGAAGTCTCGCTTCCCATCGGTCAAAAGGCCCATGCTGAAAAACGTGTCAAAATCAGAAATGCAGGACAGGCCATGGAGAAATGGGAGCCTTGCTACACTGATGGGCGGGATGTAAATTGCCAAGAGCCACTCCGGAGAAGTGTCCGGTGAGTCCTGAAACATCTGAAAAACACAGCTTAGAGAGCATAGGGCACTTCCACTCATGGGGGTATAAATTGGGAAAATTAAAAATCAGCAAGACACAAGCACCCCAAAGTTTAGGGCTGCTCTGTTGACCAGGACCTCCACTTCATTCCACCTTAAATATCCCAGGAAAGAGAAAAATGGATAAAGAAGTTGTGATCCTTATGTACAATGGAATATCACTCAGCCATGAAATCAATGTCGTAAGGTTAGTAGCAGCATGATGAGAGGATTTAGGTACAACGATTCTAAGTGAAATAAGTCACACAGAAAAGGACACTTCTCATAAGGTATCACTGATAGAGGGAATGTAAAAACCGTTACACTTGAACTGAATTACAAAACAGAACAGAGTCACACATGCAGAAAACACACTATGGCTGCTTAACGGGAAAGGTGAGGTGGGGTGATACATAAAACAAGGGTATCAAATTAGCTCAGATACCGTTCCATAAACCCAATATGTAATAGACAAGACCTACTCCTTGCTCAGAGAACTGGACTCAACACGCCCTATTCACCGCACAAGAATATATCTGACTAATAATAATCGTAAAACCTATGTATTGATATCTCTGTTAGTGTGTCAAGTGGGTGTAAAGCGGCATAAACACAGCAGTGAAAAGCAGCTAAACCCCATTATAAAAATAAATTACTTTGAAACACCCATGAAACAAAGACAGTGAAAGAGAGAGAAATTCTTACACAATGCGTTCAGGGGCTGTGATGCAACCTGGATTGACCATATCTAGACCCACAGCTGGATGAGACATAAGGGTGGACACTCTTGGGGCTGAGAGGTTTGGTGAGGTTGGGTGAGCAAACACAGACCCTTTAAAGGAATACTGCGTGGTACCCATCGCATGGGTCCCAAATCTCCAGGTTCAAGGGCATCTTCCTACATCAAAAACATGCATGAGAAACCCAGAAGATGGTACACCGTGTGATGGGGAAAGGTTTCTAAAACGCACCTCATTTCTCATCTCCTTGTGCCCGGGTTCGCCATTCCAGCTGCTTTACTAGCAAGCTCCCTACTTGGAGCATCAGCACCTTTAACCTCCTGTTCCATACAGGTTGCAATTTGTCCTGAGGATAAACGGGAAGACGTGGAACCAACGAGAGACTAGCTCTTGGTGTTGGGACAGGCACAGGTCACTCTATTTTCCCATCAGAAAGAAGAATTAACCACAGGCTCAGCCTGACCCCCGGAACCAGAACAGGGCCTGAAGCCATTCTGCGATTTTGCGGCCAGCTCCCATAAAAACGAGTTGTAAAATGGAGGTTCAGGGCACTGCAATTCACAAACCTGCAGAGTTATAAATGATAACTCTCGTCCACAAATATATTGAGGGAAGGCAAAGAAGAGGATTTGAAATCAAGGCAGAATTGCAGGAAACAGATTTCAGGAGGTAGATACGAATCGCCTTTAAAGCACATGAAAAGCGGCAAAACGTTGACAATGATGCCCTTGGCCAAAAAGGGCGTATGCGTTTTTTCCTGAATATATTCAGGAAAAAACGCATACGCCCTTTTTGGCCAACCAAGCCACCTGGAAAGGCAAATCAGCGCTACAAAGAAGTCTCGCTTCCCATCGGTCAAAAGGCCCATGCTGAAAAACGTGTCAAAATCAGAAATGCAGGACAGGCCATGGAGAAATGGGAGCCTTGCTACACTGATGGGCGGGATGTAAATTGCCAAGAGCCACTCCGGAGAAGTGTCCGGTGAGTCCTGAAACATCTGAAAAACACAGCTTAGAGAGCATAGGGCACTTCCACTCATGGGGGTATAAATTGGGAAAATTAAAAATCAGCAAGACACAAGCACCCCAAAGTTTAGGGCTGCTCTGTTGACCAGGACCTCCACTTCATTCCACCTTAAATATCCCAGGAAAGAGAAAAATGGATAAAGAAGTTGTGATCCTTATGTACAATGGAATATCACTCAGCCATGAAATCAATGTCGTAAGGTTAGTAGCAGCATGATGAGAGGATTTAGGTACAACGATTCTAAGTGAAATAAGTCACACAGAAAAGGACACTTCTCATAAGGTATCACTGATAGAGGGAATGTAAAAACCGTTACACTTGAACTGAATTACAAAACAGAACAGAGTCACACATGCAGAAAACACACTATGGCTGCTTAACGGGAAAGGTGAGGTGGGGTGATACATAAAACAAGGGTATCAAATTAGCTCAGATACCGTTCCATAAACCCAATATGTAATAGACAAGACCTACTCCTTGCTCAGAGAACTGGACTCAACACGCCCTATTCACCGCACAAGAATATATCTGACTAATAATAATCGTAAAACCTATGTATTGATATCTCTGTTAGTGTGTCAAGTGGGTGTAAAGCGGCATAAACACAGCAGTGAAAAGCAGCTAAACCCCATTATAAAAATAAATTACTTTGAAACACCCATGAAACAAAGACAGTGAAAGAGAGAGAAATTCTTACACAATGCGTTCAGGGGCTGTGATGCAACCTGGATTGACCATATCTAGACCCACAGCTGGATGAGACATAAGGGTGGACACTCTTGGGGCTGAGAGGTTTGGTGAGGTTGGGTGAGCAAACGCAGACCCTTTAAAGGAATACTGCGTGGTACCCATCGCATGGGTCCCAAATCTCCAGGTTCAAGGGCATCTTCCTACATCAAAAACATGCATGAGAAACCCAGAAGATGGTACACCGTGTGATGGGGAAAGGTTTCTAAAACGCACCTCATTTCTCATCTCCTTGTGCCCGGGTTCGCCATTCCAGCCGCTTTACTAGCAAGCTCCCTACTTGGAGCATCAGCACCTTTAACCTCCTGTTCCATACAGGTTGCAATTTGTCCTGAGGATAAACGGGAAGACGTGGAACCAACGAGAGACTAGCTCTTGGTGTTGGGACAGGCACAGGTCACTCTATTTTCCCATCAGAAAGAAGAATTAACCACAGGCTCAGCCTGACCCCCGGAACCAGAACAGGGCCTGAAGCCATTCTGCGATTTTGCGGCCAGCTCCCATAAAAACGAGTTGTAAAATGGAGGTTCAGGGCACTGCAATTCACAAACCTGCAGAGTTATAAATGATAACTCTCGTCCACAAATATATTGAGGGAAGGCAAAGAAGAGGATTTGAAATCAAGGCAGAATTGCAGGAAACAGATTTCAGGAGGTAGATACGAATCGCCTTTAAAGCACATGAAAAGCGGCAAAACGTTGACAATGATGCCCTTGGCCAAAAAGGGCGTATGCGTTTTTTCCTGAATATATTCAGGAAAAAATGCATACGCCCTTTTTGGCCAACCAAGCCACCTGGAAAGGCAAATCAGCGCTACAAAGAAGTCTCGCTTCCCATCGGTCAAAAGGCCCATGCTGAAAAAAGTGTCAAAACCAGAAATGCAGGACAGGCCATGGAGAAATGGGAGCCTTGCTACACTGATGGGCGGGATGTAAATTGCCAAGAGCCACTCCGGAGAAGTGTCCGGTGAGTCCTGAAACATCTGAAAAACACAGCTTAGAGAGCATAGGGCACTTCCACTCATGGGGGTATAAATTGGGAAAATTAAAAATCAGCAAGACACAAGCACCCCAAAGTTTAGGGCTGCTCTGTTGACCAGGACCTCCACTTCATTCCACCTTAAATATCCCAGGAAAGAGAAAAATGGATAAAGAAGTTGTGGTCCTTATGTACATTGGAATATCACTCAGCCAGGAAATCAATGTCGTAAGGTTAGTAGCAGCATGATGAGTGGATTTAGGTACGACGATTCTAAGTGAAATAAGTCACACAGAAAAGGACACTTCTCATAAGGTATCACTGATAGAGGGAATGTAAAAACCGTTACACTTGAACTGAATTACAAAACAGAACAGAGTCACACATGCAGAAAACACACTATGGCTGCTTAACGGGAAAGGTGAGGTGGGGTGATACATAAAACAAGGGTATCAAATTAGCTCAGATACCGTTCCATAAACCCAATATGTAATAGACAAGACCTACTCCTTGCTCAGAGAACTGGACTCAACACGCCCTATTCACCGCACAAGAATATATCTGACTAATAATAATCGTAAAACCTATGTATTGATATCTCTCTGTTAGTGTGTCAAGTGGGTGTAAAGCGGCATAAACACAGCAGTGAAAAGCAGCTAAACCCCATTATAAAAATAAATTACTTTGAAACACCCATGAAACAAAGACAGTGAAAGAGAGAGAAATTCTTACACAATGCGTTCAGGGGCTGTGATGCAACCTGGATTGACCATATCTAGACGCACAGCTGGATGAGACATAAGGGTGGACACTCTTGGGGCTGAGAGGTTTGGTGAGGTTGGGTGAGCAAACGCAGACCCTTTAAAGGAATACTGCGTGGTACCCATCGCATGGGTCCCAAATCTCCAGGTTCAAGGGCATCTTCCTACATCAAAAACATGCATGAGAAACCCAGAAGATGGTACACCGTGTGATGGGGAAAGGTTTCTAAAACGCACCTCATTTCTCATCTCCGTGTGCCCTGGTTCGCCATTCCAGCCGCTTTACTAGCAAGCTCCCTACTTGGAGCATCAGCACCTTTAACCTCCTGTTCCATACAGGTTGCAATTTGTCCTGAGGATAAACGGGAAGACGTGGAACCAACGAGAGACTAGCTCTTGGTGTTGGGACAGGCACAGGTCACTCTATTTTCCCATCAGAAAGAAGAATTAACCACAGGCTCAGCCTGCCCCACGGAACCAGAACAGGGCCTGAAGCCATTCTGCGATTTTGCGGCCAGCTCCCATAAAAACGAGTTGTAAAATGGAGGTTCAGGGCACTGCAATTCACAAACCTGCAGAGTTATAAATGATAACTCTCATCCACAAATATATTGAGGGAAGGCAAAGAAGAGGATTTGAAATCAAGGCAGAATTGCAGGAAACAGATTTCAGGAGGTAGATACGAATCGCCTTTAAAGCACATGAAAAGCGGCAAAACGTTGACAATGATGCCCTTGGCCAAAAAGGGCGTATGCGTTTTTTCCTGAATATATTCAGGAAAAAACGCATACGCCCTTTTTGGCCAACCAAGCCACCTGGAAAGGCAAATCAGCGCTACAAAGAAGTCTCGCTTCCCATCGGTCAAAAGGCCCATGCTGAAAAACGTGTCAAAATCAGAAATGCAGGACAGGCCATGGAGAAATGGGAGCCTTGCTACACTGATGGGCGGGATGTAAATTGCCAAGAGCCACTCCGGAGAAGTGTCCGGTGAGTCCTGAAACATCTGAAAAACACAGCTTAGAGAGCATAGGGCACTTCCACTCATGGGGGTATAAATTGGGAAAATTAAAAATCAGCAAGACACAAGCACCCCAAAGTTTAGGGCTGCTCTGTTGACCAGGACCTCCACTTCATTCCACCTTAAATATCCCAGGAAAGAGAAAAATGGATAAAGAAGTTGTGATCCTTATGTACAATGGAATATCACTCAGCCATGAAATCAATGTCGTAAGGTTAGTAGCAGCATGATGAGAGGATTTAGGTACAACGATTCTAAGTGAAATAAGTCACACAGAAAAGGACACTTCTCATAAGGTATCACTGATAGAGGGAATGTAAAAACCGTTACACTTGAACTGAATTACAAAACAGAACAGAGTCACACATGCAGAAAACACACTATGGCTGCTTAACGGGAAAGGTGAGGTGGGGTGATACATAAAACAAGGGTATCAAATTAGCTCAGATACCGTTCCATAAACCCAATATGTAATAGACAAGACCTACTCCTTGCTCAGAGAACTGGACTCAACACGCCCTATTCACCGCACAAGAATATATCTGACTAATAATAATCGTAAAACCTATGTATTGATATCTCTGTTAGTGTGTCAAGTGGGTGTAAAGCGGCATAAACACAGCAGTGAAAAGCAGCTAAACCCCATTATAAAAATAAATTACTTTGAAACACCCATGAAACAAAGACAGTGAAAGAGAGAGAAATTCTTACACAATGCGTTCAGGGGCTGTGATGCAACCTGGATTGACCATATCTAGACCCACAGCTGGATGAGACATAAGGGTGGACACTCTTGGGGCTGAGAGGTTTGGTGAGGTTGGGTGAGCAAACGCAGACCCTTTAAAGGAATACTGCGTGGTACCCATCGCATGGGTCCCAAATCTCCAGGTTCAAGGGCATCTTCCTACATCCAAAACATGCATGAGAAACCCAGAAGATGGTACACCGTGTGATGGGGAAAGGTTTCTAAAACGCACCTCATTTCTCATCTCCTTGTGCCCGGGTTCGCCATTCCAGCCGCTTTACTAGCAAGCTCCCTACTTGGAGCATCAGCACCTTTAACCTCCTGTTCCATACAGGTTGCAATTTGTCCTGAGGATAAACGGGAAGACGTGGAACCAACGAGAGACTAGCTCTTGGTGTTGGGACAGGCACAGGTCACTCTATTTTCCCATCAGAAAGAAGAATTAACCACAGGCTCAGCCTGACCCCCGGAACCAGAACAGGGCCTGAAGCCATTCTGCGATTTTGCGGCCAGCTCCCATAAAAACGAGTTGTAAAATGGAGGTTCAGGGCACTGCAATTCACAAACCTGCAGAGTTATAAATGATAACTCTCGTCCACAAATATATTGAGGGAAGGCAAAGAAGAGGATTTGAAATCAAGGCAGAATTGCAGGAAACAGATTTCAGGAGGTAGATACGAATCGCCTTTAAAGCACATGAAAAGCGGCAAAACGTTGACAATGATGCCCTTGGCCAAAAAGGGCGTATGCGTTTTTTCCTGAATATATTCAGGAAAAAATGCATACGCCCTTTTTGGCCAACCAAGCCACCTGGAAAGGCAAATCAGCGCTACAAAGAAGTCTCGCTTCCCATCGGTCAAAAGGCCCATGCTGAAAAAAGTGTCAAAACCAGAAATGCAGGACAGGCCATGGAGAAATGGGAGCCTTGCTACACTGATGGGCGGGATGTAAATTGCCAAGAGCCACTCCGGAGAAGTGTCCGGTGAGTCCTGAAACATCTGAAAAACACAGCTTAGAGAGCATAGGGCACTTCCACTCATGGGGGTATAAATTGGGAAAATTAAAAATCAGCAAGACACAAGCACCCCAAAGTTTAGGGCTGCTCTGTTGACCAGGACCTCCACTTCATTCCACCTTAAATATCCCAGGAAAGAGAAAAATGGATAAAGAAGTTGTGGTCCTTATGTACATTGGAATATCACTCAGCCAGGAAATCAATGTCGTAAGGTTAGTAGCAGCATGATGAGTGGATTTAGGTACGACGATTCTAAGTGAAATAAGTCACACAGAAAAGGACACTTCTCATAAGGTATCACTGATAGAGGGAATGTAAAAACCGTTACACTTGAACTGAATTACAAAACAGAACAGAGTCACACATGCAGAAAACACACTATGGCTGCTTAACGGGAAAGGTGAGGTGGGGTGATACATAAAACAAGGGTATCAAATTAGCTCAGATACCGTTCCATAAACCCAATATGTAATAGACAAGACCTACTCCTTGCTCAGAGAACTGGACTCAACACGCCCTATTCACCGCACAAGAATATATCTGACTAATAATAATCGTAAAACCTATGTATTGATATCTCTCTGTTAGTGTGTCAAGTGGGTGTAAAGCGGCATAAACACAGCAGTGAAAAGCAGCTAAACCCCATTATAAAAATAAATTACTTTGAAACACCCATGAAACAAAGACAGTGAAAGAGAGAGAAATTCTTACACAATGCGTTCAGGGGCTGTGATGCAACCTGGATTGACCATATCTAGACGCACAGCTGGATGAGACATAAGGGTGGACACTCTTAGGGCTGAGAGGTTTGGTGAGGTTGGGTGAGCAAACGCAGACCCTTTAAAGGAATACTGCGTGGTACCCATCGCATGGGTCACAAATCTCCAGGTTCAAGGGCATCTTCCTACATCAAAAACATGCATGAGAAACCCAGAATATGGTACACCGTGTGATGGGGAAAGGTTTCTAAAACGCACCTCATTTCTCATCTCCGTGTGCCCTGGTTCGCCATTCCAGCCACTTTACTAGCAAGCTCCCTACTTGGAGCATCAGCACCTTTAACCTCCTGTTCCATACAGGTTGCAATTTGTCCTGAGGATAAACGGGAAGACGTGGAACCAACGAGAGACTAGCTCTTGGTGTTGGGACAGGCACAGGTCACTCTATTTTCCCATCAGAAAGAAGAATTAACCACAGGCTCAGCCTGCCCCACGGAACCAGAACAGGGCCTGAAGCCATTCTGCGATTTTGCGGCCAGCTCCCATAAAAACGAGTTGTAAAATGGAGGTTCAGGGCACTGCAATTCACAAACCTGCAGAGTTATAAATGATAACTCTCATCCACAAATATATTGAGGGAAGGCAAAGAAGAGGATTTGAAATCAAGGCAGAATTGCAGGAAACAGATTTCAGGAGGTAGATACGAATCGCCTTTAAAGCACATGAAAAGCGGCAAAACGTTGACAATGATGCCCTTGGCCAAAAAGGGCGTATGCGTTTTTTCCTGAATATATTCAGGAAAAAACGCATACGCCCTTTTTGGCCAACCAAGCCACCTGGAAAGGCAAATCAGCGCTACAAAGAAGTCTCGCTTCCCATCGGTCAAAAGGCCCATGCTGAAAAACGTGTCAAAACCAGAAATGCAGGACAGGCCATGGAGAAATGGGAGCCTTGCTACACTGATGGGCGGGATGTAAATTGCCAAGAGCCACTCTGGAGAAGTGTCCGGTGAGTCCTGAAACATCTGAAAAACACAGCTTAGAGAGCATAGGGCACTTCCACTCATGGGGGTATAAATTGGGAAAATTAAAAATCAGCAAGACACAAGCACCCCAAAGTTTAGGGCTGCTCTGTTGACCAGGACCTCCACTTCATTCCACCTTAAATATCCCAGGAAAGAGAAAAATGGATAAAGAAGTTGTGATCCTTATGTACAATGGAATATCACTCAGCCATGAAATCAATGTCGTAAGGTTAGTAGCAGCATGATGAGAGGATTTAGGTACAACGATTCTAAGTGAAATAAGTCACACAGAAAAGGACACTTCTCATAAGGTATCACTGATAGAGGGAATGTAAAAACCGTTACACTTGAACTGAATTACAAAACAGAACAGAGTCACACATGCAGAAAACACACTATGGCTGCTTAACGGGAAAGGTGAGGTGGGGTGATACATAAAACAAGGGTATCAAATTAGCTCAGATACCGTTCCATAAACCCAATATGTAGTAGACAAGACCTACTCCTTGCTCAGAGAACTGGACTCAACATGCCCTATTCACCGCACAAGAATATATCTGACTAATAATAATCGTAAAACCTATGTATTGATATCTCTCTGTTAGTGTGTCAAGTGGGTGTAAAGCGGCATAAACACAGCAGTGAAAAGCAGCTAAACCCCATTATAAAAATAAATTACTTTGAAACACCCATGAAACGAAGACAGTGAAAGAGAGAGAAATTCTTACACAATGCGTTCAGGGGTTGTGATGCAACCTGGATTGACCATATCTAGACCCACAGCTGGATGAGACATAAGGGTGGACACTCTTGGGGCTGAGAGGTTTGGTGAGGTTGGGTGAGCAAACGCAGACCCTTTAAAGGAATACTGCGTGGTACCCATCGCATGGGTCCCAAATCTCCAGGTTCAAGGGCATCTTCCTACATCAAAAACATGCATGAAAAACCCAGAAGATGGTACACCGTGTGATGGGGAAAGGTTTCTAAAACGCACCTCATTTCTCATCTCCTTGTGCCCGGGTTCGCCATTCCAGCCGCTTTACTAGCAAGCTCCCTACTTGGAGCATCAGCACCTTTAACCTCCTGTTCCATACAGGTTGCAATTTGTCCTGAAGATAAACGGGAAGACGTGGAACCAACGAGAGACTAGCTCTTGGTGTTGGGACAGGCACAGGTCACTCTATTTTCCCATCAGAAAGAAAAATTAACCACAGGCTCAGCCTGCCCCCCGGAACCAGAACAGGGCCTGAAGCCATTCTGCGATTTTGCGGCCAGCTCCCATAAAAACGAGTTGTAAAATGGAGGTTCAGGGCACTGCAATTCACAAACCTGCAGAGTTATAAATGATAACTCTCGTCCACAAATATATTGAGGGAAGGCAAAGAAGAGGATTTGAAATCAAGGCAGAATTGCAGGAAACAGATTTCAGGAGGTAGATACGAATCGCCTTTAAAGCACATGAAAAGCGGCAAAACGTTGACAATGATGCCCTTGGCCAAAAAGGGCGTATGCGTTTTTTCCTGAATATATTCAGGAAAAAACGCATACGCCCTTTTTGGCCAACCAAGCCACCTGGAAAGGCAAATCAGCGCTACAAAGAAGTCTCGCTTCCCATCGGTCAAAAGGGCCATGCTGAAAAAAGTGTCAAAACCAGAAATGCAGGACAGGCCATGGAGAAATGGGAGCCTTGCTACACTGATGGGCGGGATGTAAATTGCCAAGAGCCACTCCGGAGAAGTGTCCGGTGAGTCCTGAAACATCTGAAAAACACAGCTTAGAGAGCATAGGGCACTTCCACTCATGGGGGTATAAATTGGGAAAATTAAAAATCAGCAAGACACAAGCACCCCAAAGTTTAGGGCTGCTCTGTTGACCAGGACCTCCACTTCATTCCACCTTAAATATCCCAGGAAAGAGAAAAATGGATAAAGAAGTTGTGATCCTTATGTACAATGGAATATCACTCAGCCATGAAATCAATGTCGTAAGGTTAGTAGCAGCATGATGAGAGGATTTAGGTACAACGATTCTAAGTGAAGTAAGTCACACAGAAAAGGACACTTCTCATAAGGTATCACTGATAGAGGGAATGTAAAAACCGTTACACTTGAACTGAATTACAAAACAGAACAGAGTCACACATGCAGAAAACACACTATGGCTGCTTAACGGGAAAGGTGAGGTGGGGTGATACATAAAACAAGGGTATCAAATTAGCTCAGATACCGTTCCATAAACCCAATATGTAATAGACAAGACCTACTCCTTGCTCAGAGAACTGGACTCAACATGCCCTATTCACCGCACAAGAATATATCTGACTAATAATAATCGTAAAACCTATGTATTGATATCTCTCTGTTAGTGTGTCAAGTGGGTGTAAAGCGGCATAAACACAGCAGTGGAAAGCAGCTAAACCCCATTATAAAAATAAATTACTTTGAAACACCCATGAAACAAAGACAGTGAAAGAGAGAGAAATTCTTACACAATGCGTTCAGGGGCTGTGATGCAACCTGGATTGACCATATCTAGAACCACAGCTGGATGAGACATAAGGGTGGACACTCTTGGGGCTGAGAGGTTTGGTGAGGTTGGGTGAGCAAACGCAGACCCTTTAAAGGAATACTGCGTGGTACCCATCGCATGGGTCCCAAATCTCCAGGTTCAAGGGCATCTTCCTACATCAAAAACATGCATGAGAAACCCAGAAGATGGTACACCGTGTGATGGGGAAAGGTTTCTAAAACGCACCTCATTTCTCATCTCCTTGTGCCCGGGTTCGCCATTCCAGCCGCTTTACTAGCAAGCTCCCTACTTGGAGCATCAGCACCTTTAACCTCCTGTTCCATACAGGTTGCAATTTGTCCTGAGGATAAACGGGAAGACGTGGAACCAACGAGAGACTAGCTCTTGGTGTTGGGACAGGCACAGGTCACTCTATTTTCCCATCAGAAAGAAGAATTAACCACAGGCTCAGCCTGCCCCCCGGAACCAGAACAGGGCCTGAAGCCATTCTGCGATTTTGCGGCCAGCTCCCATAAAAACGAGTTGTAAAATGGAGGTTCAGGGCACTGCAATTCACAAACCTGCAGAGTTATAAATGATAACTCTCGTCCACAAATATATTGAGGGAAGCCAAAGAAGAGGATTTGAAATCAAGGCAGAATTGCAGGAAACAGATTTCAGGAGGTAGATACGAATCGCCTTTAAAGCACATGAAAAGCGGCAAAACGTTGACAATGATGCCCTTGGCCAAAAAGGGCGTATGCGTTTTTTCCTGAATATATTCAGGAAAAAACGCATACGCCCTTTTTGGCCAACCAAGCCACCTGGAAAGGCAAATCAGCGCTACAAAGAAGTCTCGCTTCCCATCGGTCAAAAGGGCCATGCTGAAAAAAGTGTCAAAACCAGAAATGCAGGACAGGCCATGGAGAAATGGGAGCCTTGCTACACTGATGGGCGGGATGTAAATTGCCAAGAGCCACTCCGGAGAAGTGTCCGGTGAGTCCTGAAACATCTGAAAAACACAGCTTAGAGAGCATAGGGCACTTCCACTCATGGGGGTATAAATTGGGAAAATTAAAAATCAGCAAGACACAAGCACCCCAAAGTTTAGGGCTGCTCTGTTGACCAGGACCTCCACTTCATTCCACCTTAAATATCCCAGGAAAGAGAAAAATGGATAAAGAAGTTGTGATCCTTATGTACAATGGAATATCACTCAGCCATGAAATCAATGTCGTAAGGTTAGTAGCAGCATGATGAGAGGATTTAGGTACAACGATTCTAAGTGAAATAAGTCACACAGAAAAGGACACTTCTCATAAGGTATCACTGATAGAGGGAATGTAAAAACCGTTACACTTGAACTGAATTACAAAACAGAACAGAGTCACACATGCAGAAAACACACTATGGCTGCTTAACGGGAAAGGTGAGGTGGGGTGATACATAAAACAAGGGTATCAAATTAGCTCAGATACCGTTCCATAAACCCAATATGTAATAGACAAGACCTACTCCTTGCTCAGAGAACTGGACTCAACATGCCCTATTCACCGCACAAGAATATATCTGACTAATAATAATCGTAAAACCTATGTATTGATATCTCTCTGTTAGTGTGTCAAGTGGGTGTAAAGCGGCATAAACACAGCAGTGAAAAGCAGCTAAACCCCATTATAAAAATAAATTACTTTGAAACACCCATGAAACAAAGACAGTGAAAGAGAGAGAAATTCTTACACAATGCGTTCAGGGGCTGTGATGCAACCTGGATTGACCATATCTAGACGCACAGCTGGATGAGACATAAGGGTGGACACTCTTGGGGCTGAGAGGTTTGGTGAGGTTGGGTGAGCAAACGCAGACCCTTTAAAGGAATACTGCGTGGTACCCATCGCATGGGTCCCAAATCTCCAGGTTCAAGGGCATCTTCCTACATCAAAAACATGCATGAGAAACCCAGAAGATGGTACACCGTGTGATGGGGAAAGGTTTCTAAAACGCACCTCATTTCTCATCTCCTTGTGCCCGGGTTCGCCATTCCAGCCGCTTTACTAGCAAGCTCCCTACTTGGAGCATCAGCACCTTTAACCTCCTGTTCCATACAGGTTGCAATTTGTCCTGAGGATAAACGGGAAGACGTGGAACCAACGAGAGACTAGCTCTTGGTGTTGGGACAGGCACAGGTCACTCTATTTTCCCATCAGAAAGAAGAATTAACCACAGGCTCAGCCTGCCCCCCGGAACCAGAACAGGGCCTGAAGCCATTCTGCGATTTTGCGGCCAGCTCCCATAAAAACGAGTTGTAAAATGGAGGTTCAGGGCACTGCAATTCACAAACCTGCAGAGTTATAAATGATAACTCTCATCCACAAATATATTGAGGGAAGGCAAAGAAGAGGATTTGAAATCAAGGCAGAATTGCAGGAAACAGATTTCAGGAGGTAGATACGAATCGCCTTTAAAGCACATGAAAAGCGGCAAAACGTTGACAATGATGCCCTTGGCCAAAAAGGGCGTATGCGTTTTTTCCTGAATATATTCAGGAAAAAACGCATACGCCCTTTTTGGCCAACCAAGCCACCTGGAAAGGCAAATCAGCGCTACAAAGAAGTCTCGCTTCCCATCGGTCAAAAGGCCCATGCTGAAAAACGTGTCAAAACCAGAAATGCAGGACAGGCCATGGAGAAATGGGAGCCTTGCTACACTGATGGGCGGGATGTAAATTGCCAAGAGCCACTCCGGAGAAGTGTCCGGTGAGTCCTGAAACATCTGAAAAACACAGCTTAGAGAGCATAGGGCACTTCCACTCATGGGGGTATAAATTGGGAAAATTAAAAATCAGCAAGACACAAGCACCCCAAAGTTTAGGGCTGCTCTGTTGACCAGGACCTCCACTTCATTCCACCTTAAATATCCCAGGAAAGAGAAAAATGGATAAAGAAGTTGTGATCCTTATGTACAATGGAATATCACTCAGCCATGAAATCAATGTCGTAAGGTTAGTAGCAGCATGATGAGAGGATTTAGGTACAACGATTCTAAGTGAAATAAGTCACACAGAAAAGGACACTTCTCATAAGGTATCACTGATAGAGGGAATGTAAAAACCGTTACACTTGAACTGAATTACAAAACAGAACAGAGTCACACATGCAGAAAACACACTATGGCTGCTTAACGGGAAAGGTGAGGTGGGGTGATACATAAAACAAGGGTATCAAATTAGCTCAGATACCGTTCCATAAACCCAATATGTAATAGACAAGACCTACTCCTTGCTCAGAGAACTGGACTCAACATGCCCTATTCACCGCACAAGAATATATCTGACTAATAATAATCGTAAAACCTATGTATTGATATCTCTCTGTTAGTGTGTCAAGTGGGTGTAAAGCGGCATAAACACAGCAGTGAAAAGCAGCTAAACCCCATTATAAAAATAAATTACTTTGAAACACCCATGAAACAAAGACAGTGAAAGAGAGAGAAATTCTTACACAATGCGTTCAGGGGCTGTGATGCAACCTGGATTGACCATATCTAGAACCACAGCTGGATGAGACATAAGGGTGGACACTCTTGGGGCTGAGAGGTTTGGTGAGGTTGGGTGAGCAAACGCAGACCCTTTAAAGGAATACTGCGTGGTACCCATCGCATGGGTCCCAAATCTCCAGGGTCAAGGGCATCTTCCTACATCAAAAACATGCATGAGAAACCCAGAAGATGGTACACCGTGTGATGGGGAAAGGTTTCTAAAACGCACCTCATTTCTCATCTCCTTGTGCCCGGGTTCGCCATTCCAGCCGCTTTACTAGCAAGCTCCCTACTTGGAGCATCAGCACCTTTAACCTCCTGTTCCATACAGGTTGCAATTTGTCCTGAGGATAAACGGGAAGACGTGGAACCAACGAGAGACTAGCTCTTGGTGTTGGGACAGGCACAGGTCACTCTATTTTCCCATCAGAAAGAAGAATTAACCACAGGCTCAGCCTGACCCCCGGAACCAGAACAGGGCCTGAAGCCATTCTGCGATTTTGCGGCCAGCTCCCATAAAAACGAGTTGTAAAATGGAGGTTCAGGGCACTGCAATTCACAAACCTGCAGAGTTATAAATGATAACTCTCGTCCACAAATATATTGAGGGAAGGCAAAGAAGAGGATTTGAAATCAAGGCAGAATTGCAGGAAACAGATTTCAGGAGGTAGATACGAATCGCCTTTAAAGCACATGAAAAGCGGCAAAACGTTGACAATGATGCCCTTGGCCAAAAAGGGCGTATGCGTTTTTTCCTGAATATATTCAGGAAAAAACGCATACGCCCTTTTTGGCCAACCAAGCCACCTGGAAAGGCAAATCAGCGCTACAAAGAAGTCTCGCTTCCCATCGGTCAAAAGGCCCATGCTGAAAAACGTGTCAAAACCAGAAATGCAGGACAGGCCATGGAGAAATGGGAGCCTTGCTACACTGATGGGCGGGATGTAAATTGCCAAGAGCCACTCCGGAGAAGTGTCCGGTGAGTCCTGAAACATCTGAAAAACACAGCTTAGAGAGCATAGGGCACTTCCACTCATGGGGGTATAAATTGGGAAAATTAAAAATCAGCAAGACACAAGCACCCCAAAGTTTAGGGCTGCTCTGTTGACCAGGACCTCCACTTCATTCCACCTTAAATATCCCAGGAAAGAGAAAAATGGATAAAGAAGTTGTGATCCTTATGTACAATGGAATATCACTCAGCCAGGAAATCAATGTCGTAAGGTTAGTAGCAGCATGATGAGAGGATTTAGGTACAACGATTCTAAGTGAAATAAGTCACACAGAAAAGGACACTTCTCATAAGGTATCACTGATAGAGGGAATGTAAAAAGCGTTACACTTGAACTGAATTACAAAACAGAACAGAGTCACACATGCAGAAAACACACTATGGCTGCTTAACGGGAAAGGTGAGGTGGGGTGATACATAAAACAAGGGTATCAAATTAGCTCAGATACCGTTCCATAAACCCAATATGTAATAGACAAGACCTACTCCTTGCTCAGAGAACTGGACTCAACATGCCCTATTTACCGCACAAGAATATATCTGACTAATAATAATCGTAAAACCTATGTATTGATATCTCTGTTAGTGTGTCAAGTGGGTGTAAAGCGGCATAAACACAGCAGTGAAAAGCAGCTAAACCCCATTATAAAAATAAATTACTTTGAAACACCCATGAAACAAAGACAGTGAAAGAGAGAGAAATTCTTACACAATGCGTTCAGGGGCTGTGATGCAACCTGGATTGACCATATCTAGACCCACAGCTGGATGAGACATAAGGGTGGACACTCTTGGGGCTGAGAGGTTTGGTGAGGTTGGGTGAGCAAACGCAGACCCTTTAAAGGAATACTGCGTGGTACCCATCGCATGGGTCCCAAATCTCCAGGGTCAAGGGCATCTTCCTACATCAAAAACATGCATGAGAAACCCAGAAGATGGTACACCGTGTGATGGGGAAAGGTTTCTAAAACGCACCTCATTTCTCATCTCCTTGTGCCCGGGTTCGCCATTCCAGCCGCTTTACTAGCAAGCTCCCTACTTGGAGCATCAGCACCTTTAACCTCCTGTTCCATACAGGTTGCAATTTGTCCTGAGGATAAACGGGAAGACGTGGAACCAACGAGAGACTAGCTCTTGGTGTTGGGACAGGCACAGGTCACTCTATTTTCCCATCAGAAAGAAGAATTAACCACAGGCTCAGCCTGACCCCCGGAACCAGAACAGGGCCTGAAGCCATTCTGCGATTTTGCGGCCAGCTCCCATAAAAACGAGTTGTAAAATGGAGGTTCAGGGCACTGCAATTCACAAACCTGCAGAGTTATAAATGATAACTCTCGTCCACAAATATATTGAGGGAAGGCAAAGAAGAGGATTTGAAATCAAGGCAGAATTGCAGGAAACAGATTTCAGGAGGTAGATACGAATCGCCTTTAAAGCACATGAAAAGCGGCAAAACGTTGACAATGATGCCCTTGGCCAAAAAGGGCGTATGCGTTTTTTCCTGAATATATTCAGGAAAAAACGCATACGCCCTTTTTGGCCAACCAAGCCACCTGGAAAGGCAAATCAGCGCTACAAAGAAGTCTCGCTTCCCATCGGTCAAAAGGCCCATGCTGAAAAAAGTGTCAAAACCAGAAATGCAGGACAGGCCATGGAGAAATGGGAGCCTTGCTACACTGATGGGTGGGATGTAAATTGCCAAGAGCCACTCCGGAGAAGTGTCCGGTGAGTCCTGAAACATCTGAAAAACACAGCTTAGAGAGCATAGGGCACTTCCACTCATGGGGGTATAAATTGGGAAAATTAAAAATCAGCAAGACACAAGCACCCCAAAGTTTAGGGCTGCTCTGTTGACCAGGACCTCCACTTCATTCCACCTTAAATATCCCAGGAAAGAGAAAAATGGATAAAGAAGTTGTGGTCCTTATGTACATTGGAATATCACTCAGCCAGGAAATCAATGTCGTAAGGTTAGTAGCAGCATGATGAGTGGATTTAGGTACGACGATTCTAAGTGAAATAAGTCACACAGAAAAGGACACTTCTCATAAGGTATCACTGATAGAGGGAATGTAAAAACCGTTACACTTGAACTGAATTACAAAACAGAACAGAGTCACACATGCAGAAAACACACTATGGCTGCTTAACGGGAAAGGTGAGGTGGGGTGATACATAAAACAAGGGTATCAAATTAGCTCAGATACCGTTCCATAAACCCAATATGTAATAGACAAGACCTACTCCTTGCTCAGAGAACTGGACTCAACACGCCCTATTCACCGCACAAGAATATATCTGACTAATAATAATCGTAAAACCTATGTATTGATATCTCTCTGTTAGTGTGTCAAGTGGGTGTAAAGCGGCATAAACACAGCAGTGAAAAGCAGCTAAACCCCATTATAAAAATAAATTACTTTGAAACACCCATGAAACAAAGACAGTGAAAGAGAGAGAAATTCTTACACAATGCGTTCAGGGGCTGTGATGCAACCTGGATTGACCATATCTAGACGCACAGCTGGATGAGACATAAGGGTGGACACTCTTGGGGCTGAGAGGTTTGGTGAGGTTGGGTGAGCAAACGCAGACCCTTTAAAGGAATACTGCGTGGTACCCATCGCATGGGTCACAAATCTCCAGGTTCAAGGGCATCTTCCTACATCAAAAACATGCATGAGAAACCCAGAAGATGGTACACCGTGTGATGGGGAAAGGTTTCTAAAACGCACCTCATTTCTCATCTCCATGTGCCCTGGTTCGCCATTCCAGCCACTTTACTAGCAAGCTCCCTACTTGGAGCATCAGCACCTTTAACCTCCTGTTCCATACAGGTTGCAATTTGTCCTGAGGATAAACGGGAAGACGTGGAACCAACGAGAGACTAGCTCTTGGTGTTGGGACAGGCACAGGTCACTCTATTTTCCCATCAGAAAGAAGAATTAACCACAGGCTCAGCCTGCCCCACGGAACCAGAACAGGGCCTGAAGCCATTCTGCGATTTTGCGGCCAGCTCCCATAAAAACGAGTTGTAAAATGGAGGTTCAGGGCACTGCAATTCACAAACCTGCAGAGTTATTAATGATAACTTTCGTCCACAAATATATTTAGGGAAGGCAAAGAAGAGGATTTGAAATCAAGGCAGAATTGCAGGAAACAGATTTCAGGAGGTAGATACGAATCGCCTTTAAAGCACATGAAAAGCGGCAAAACGTTGACAATGATGCCCTTGGCCAAAAAGGGCGTATGCGTTTTTTCCTGAATATATTCAGGAAAAAACGCATACGCCCTTTTTGGCCAACCAAGCCACCTGGAAAGGCAAATCAGCGCTACAAAGAAGTCTCGCTTCCCATCGGTCAAAAGGGTCATGCTGAAAAAAGTGTCAAAACCAGAAATGCAGGACAGGCCATGGAGAAATGGGAGCCTTGCTACACTGATGGGCGGGATGTAAATTGCCAAGAGCCACTCCGGAGAAGTGTCCGGTGAGTCCTGAAACATCTGAAAAACACAGCTTAGAGAGCATAGGGCACTTCCACTCATGGGGGTATAAATTGGGAAAATTAAAAATCAGCAAGACACAAGCACCCCAAAGTTTAGGGCTGCTCTGTTGACCAGGACCTCCACTTCATTCCACCTTAAATATCCCAGGAAAGAGAAAAATGGATAAAGAAGTTGTGATCCTTATGTACAATGGAATATCACTCAGCCATGAAATCAATGTCGTAAGGTTAGTAGCAGCATGATGAGAGGATTTAGGTACAACGATTCTAAGTGAAATAAGTCACACAGAAAAGGACACTTCTCATAAGGTATCACTGATAGAGGGAATGTAAAAACCGTTACACTTGAACTGAATTACAAAACAGAACAGAGTCACACATGCAGAAAACACACTATGGCTGCTTAACGGGAAAGGTGAGGTGGGGTGATACATAAAACAAGGGTATCAAATTAGCTCAGATACCGTTCCATAAACCCAATATGTAATAGACAAGACCTACTCCTTGCTCAGAGAACTGGACTCAACATGCCCTATTCACCGCACAAGAATATATCTGACTAATAATAATCGTAAAACCTATGTATTGATATCTCTGTTAGTGTGTCAAGTGGGTGTAAAGCGGCATAAACACAGCAGTGAAAAGCAGCTAAACCCCATTATAAAAATAAATTACTTTGAAACACCCATGAAACAAAGACAGTGAAAGAGAGAGAAATTCTTACACAATGCGTTCAGGGGCTGTGATGCAACCTGGATTGACCATATCTAGACCCACAGCTGGATGAGACATAAGGGTGGACACTCTTGGGGCTGAGAGGTTTGGTGAGGTTGGGTGAGCAAACGCAGACCCTTTAAAGGAATACTGCGTGGTACCCATCGCATGGGTCCCAAATCTCCAGGTTCAAGGGCATCTTCCTACATCAAAAACATGCATGAGAAACCCAGAAGATGGTACACCGTGTGATGGGGAAAGGTTTCTAAAACGCACCTCATTTCTCATCTCCTTGTGCCCGGGTTCGCCATTCCAGCCGCTTTACTAGCAAGCTCCCTACTTGGAGCATCAGCACCTTTAACCTCCTGTTCCATACAGGTTGCAATTTGTCCTGAGGATAAACGGGAAGACGTGGAACCAACGAGAGACTAGCTCTTGGTGTTGGGACAGGCACAGGTCACTCTATTTTCCCATCAGAAAGAAGAATTAACCACAGGCTCAGCCTGACCCCCGGAACCAGAACAGGGCCTGAAGCCATTCTGCGATTTTGCGGCCAGCTCCCATAAAAACGAGTTGTAAAATGGAGGTTCAGGGCACTGCAATTCACAAACCTGCAGAGTTATAAATGATAACTCTCGTCCACAAATATATTGAGGGAAGGCAAAGAAGAGGATTTGAAATCAAGGCAGAATTGCAGGAAACAGATTTCAGGAGGTAGATACGAATCGCCTTTAAAGCACATGAAAAGCGGCAAAACGTTGACAATGATGCCCTTGGCCAAAAAGGGCGTATGCGTTTTTTCCTGAATATATTCAGGAAAAAACGCATACGCCCTTTTTGGCCAACCAAGCAACATGGAAAGGCACATCAGCGCTACAAAGAAGTCTCGCTTCCCATCGGTCAAAAGGGTCATGCTGAAAAAAGTGTCAAAACCAGAAATGCAGGACAGGCCATGGAGAAATGGGAGCCTTGCTACACTGATGGGCGGGATGTAAATTGCCAAGAGCCACTCCGGAGAAGTGTCCGGTGAGTCCTGAAACATCTGAAAAACACAGCTTAGAGAGCATAGGGCACTTCCACTCATGGGGGTATAAATTGGGAAAATTAAAAATCAGCAAGACACAAGCACCCCAAAGTTTAGGGCTGCTCTGTTGACCAGGAATTCCACTTCATTCCACCTTAAATATCCCAGGAAAGAGAAAAATGGATAAAGAAGTTGTGGTCCTTATGTACAATGGAATATCACTCAGCCATGAAATCAATATCGTAAGGTAAGTAGCAGCATGATGAGTGGATTTAGGTACGACGATTCTAAGTGAAATAAGTCACACAGAAAAGGACACTTCTCATAAGGTATCACTGATAGAGGGAATGTAAAAACCGTTACACTTGAACTGAATTACAAAACAGAACAGAGTCACACATGCAGAAAACACACTATGGCTGCTTAACGGGAAAGGTGAGGTGGGGTGATACATAAAACAAGGGTATCAAATTAGCTCAGATACCGTTCCATAAACCCAATATGTAATAGACAAGACCTACTCCTTGCTCAGAGAACTGGACTCAACACGCCCTATTCACCGCACAAGAATATATCTGACTAATAATAATCGTAAAACCTATGTATTGATATCTCTCTGTTAGTGTGTCAAGTGGGTGTAAAGCGGCATAAACACAGCAGTGAAAAGCAGCTAAACCCCATTATAAAAATAAATTACTTTGAAACACCCATGAAACAAAGACAGTGAAAGAGAGAGAAATTCTTACACAATGCGTTCAGGGGCTGTGATGCAACCTGGATTGACCATATCTACACGCACAGCTGGATGAGACATAAGGGTGGACACTCTTGGGGCTGAGAGGTTTGGTGAGGTTGGGTGAGCAAACGCAGACCCTTTAAAGGAATACTGCGTGGTACCCATCGCATGGGTCCCAAATCTCCAGGTTCAAGGGCATCTTCCTACATCAAAAACATGCATGAGAAACCCAGAAGATGGTACACCGTGTGATGGGGAAAGGTTTCTAAAACGCACCTCATTTCTCATCTCCTTGTGCCCGGGTTCGCCATTCCAGCCGCTTTACTAGCAAGCTCCCTACTTGGAGCATCAGCACCTTTAACCTCCTGTTCCATACAGGTTGCAATTTGTCCTGAGGATAAACGGGAAGACGTGGAACCAACGAGAGACTAGCTCTTGGTGTTGGGACAGGCACAGGTCACTCTATTTTCCCATCAGAAAGAAAAATTAACCACAGGCTCAGCCTGCCCCCCGGAACCAGAACAGGGCCTGAAGCCATTCTGCGATTTTGCGGCCAGCTCCCATAAAAACGAGTTGTAAAATGGAGGTTCAGGGCACTGCAATTCACAAACCTGCAGAGTTATAAATGATAACTCTCGTCCACAAATATATTGAGGGAAGGCAAAGAAGAGGATTTGAAATCAAGGCAGAATTGCAGGAAACAGATTTCAGGAGGTAGATACGAATCGCCTTTAAAGCACATGAAAAGCGGCAAAACGTTGACAATGATGCCCTTGGCCAAAAAGGGCGTATGCGTTTTTTCCTGAATATATTCAGGAAAAAACGCATACGCCCTTTTTGGCCAACCAAGCCACCTGGAAAGGCAAATCAGCGCTACAAAGAAGTCTCGCTTCCCATCGGTCAAAAGGCCCATGCTGAAAAACGTGTCAAAACCAGAAATGCAGGACAGGCCATGGAGAAATGGGAGCCTTGCTACACTGATGGGCGGGATGTAAATTGCCAAGAGCCACTCCGGAGAAGTGTCCGGTGAGTCCTGAAACATCTGAAAAACACAGCTTAGAGAGCATAGGGCACTTCCACTCATGGGGGTATAAATTGGGAAAATTAAAAATCAGCAAGACACAAGCACCCCAAAGTTTAGGGCTGCTCTGTTGACCAGGACCTCCACTTCATTCCACCTTAAATATCCCAGGAAAGAGAAAAATGGATAAAGAAGTTGTGATCCTTATGTACAATGGAATATCACTCAGCCAGGAAATCAATGTCGTAAGGTTAGTAGCAGCATGATGAGAGGATTTAGGTACAACGATTCTAAGTGAAATAAGTCACACAGAAAAGGACACTTCTCATAAGGTATCACTGATAGAGGGAATGTAAAAACCGTTACACTTGAACTGAATTACAAAACAGAACAGAGTCACACATGCAGAAAACACACTATGGCTGCTTAACGGGAAAGGTGAGGTGGGGTGATACATAAAACAAGGGTATCAAATTAGCTCAGATACCGTTCCATAAACCCAATATGTAATAGACAAGACCTACTCCTTGCTCAGAGAACTGGACTCAACATGCCCTATTCACCGCACAAGAATATATCTGACTAATAATAATCGTAAAACCTATGTATTGATATCTCTGTTAGTGTGTCAAGTGGGTGTAAAGCGGCATAAACACAGCAGTGAAAAGCAGCTAAACCCCATTATAAAAATAAATTACTTTGAAACACCCATGAAACAAAGACAGTGAAAGAGAGAGAAATTCTTACACAATGCGTTCAGGGGCTGTGATGCAACCTGGATTGACCATATCTAGACCCACAGCTGGATGAGACATAAGGGTGGACACTCTTGGGGCTGAGAGGTTTGGTGAGGTTGGGTGAGCAAACGCAGACCCTTTAAAGGAATACTGCGTGGTACCCATCGCATGGGTCCCAAATCTCCAGGTTCAAGGGCACCTTCCTACATCAAAAACATGCATGAGAAACCCAGAAGATGGTACACCGTGTGATGGGGAAAGGTTTCTAAAACGCACCTCATTTCTCATCTCCGTGTGCCCTGGTTCGCCATTCCAGCCGCTTTACTAGCAAGCTCCCTACTTGGAGCATCAGCACCTTTAACCTCCTGTTCCATACAGGTTGCAATTTGTCCTGAGGATAAACGGGAAGACGTGGAACCAACGAGAGACTAGTTCTTGGTGTTGGGACAGGCACAGGTCACTCTATTTTCCCATCAGAAAGAAGAATTAACCACAGGCTCAGCCTGACCCCCGGAACCAGAACAGGGCCTGAAGCCATTCTGCGATTTTGCGGCCAGCTCCCATAAAAACGAGTTGTAAAATGGAGGTTCAGGGCACTGCAATTCACAAACCTGCAGAGTTATAAATGATAACTCTCGTCCACAAATATATTGAGGGAAGGCAAAGAAGAGGATTTGAAATCAAGGCAGAATTGCAGGAAACAGATTTCAGGAGGTAGATACGAATCGCCTTTAAAGTACATGAAAAGCGGCAAAACGTTGACAATGATGCCCTTGGCCAAAAAGGGCGTATGCGTTTTTTCCTGAATATATTCAGGAAAAAACGCATACGCCCTTTTTGGCCAACCAAGCCACCTGGAAAGGCAAATCAGCGCTACAAAGAAGTCTCGCTTCCCATCGGTCAAAAGGCCCATGCTGAAAAAAGTGTCAAAACCAGAAATGCAGGACATGCCATGGAGAAATGGGAGCCTTGCTACACTGATGGGTGGGATGTAAATTGCCAAGAGCCACTCCGGAGAAGTGTCCGGTGAGTCCTGAAACATCTGAAAAACACAGCTTAGAGAGCATAGGGCACTTCCACTCATGGGGGTATAAATTGGGAAAATTAAAAATCAGCAAGACACAAGCACCCCAAAGTTTAGGGCTGCTCTGTTGACCAGGACCTCCACTTCATTCCACCTTAAATATCCCAGGAAAGAGAAAAATGGATAAAGAAGTTGTGGTCCTTATGTACATTGGAATATCACTCAGCCAGGAAATCAATGTCGTAAGGTTAGTAGCAGCATGATGAGTGGATTTAGGTACGACGATTCTAAGTGAAATAAGTCACACAGAAAAGGACACTTCTCATAAGGTATCACTGATAGAGGGAATGTAAAAACCGTTACACTTGAACTGAATTACAAAACAGAACAGAGTCACACATGCAGAAAACACACTATGGCTGCTTAACGGGAAAGGTGAGGTGGGGTGATACATAAAACAAGGGTATCAAATTAGCTCAGATACCGTTCCATAAACCCAATATGTAATAGACAAGACCTACTCCTTGCTCAGAGAACTGGACTCAACACGCCCTATTCACCGCACAAGAATATATCTGACTAATAATAATCGTAAAACCTATGTATTGATATCTCTCTGTTAGTGTGTCAAGTGGGTGTAAAGCGGCATAAACACAGCAGTGAAAAGCAGCTAAACCCCATTATAAAAATAAATTACTTTGAAACACCCATGAAACAAAGACAGTGAAAGAGAGAGAAATTCTTACACAATGCGTTCAGGGGCTGTGATGCAACCTGGATTGACCATATCTAGACGCACAGCTGGATGAGACATAAGGGTGGACACTCTTGGGGCTGAGAGGTTTGGTGAGGTTGGGTGAGCAAACGCAGACCCTTTAAAGTAATACTGCGTGGTACCCATCGCATGGGTCCCAAATCTCCAGGTTCAAGGGCATCTTCCTACATCAAAAACATGCATGAGAAACCCAGAAGATGGTACACCGTGTGATGGGGAAAGGTTTCTAAAACGCACCTCATTTCTCATCTCCTTGTGCCCGGGTTCGCCATTCCAGCCGCTTTACTAGCAAGCTCCCTACTTGGAGCATCAGCACCTTTAACCTCCTGTTCCATACAGGTTGCAATTTGTCCTGAGGATAAACGGGAAGACGTGGAACCAACGAGAGACTAGCTCTTGGTGTTGGGACAGGCACAGGTCACTCTATTTTCCCATCAGAAAGAAGAATTAACCACAGGCTCAGCCTGCCCCACGGAACCAGAACAGGGCCTGAAGCCATTCTGCGATTTTGCGGCCAGCTCCCATAAAAACGAGTTGTAAAATGGAGGTTCAGGGCACTGCAATTCACAAACCTGCAGAGTTATTAATGATAACTCTCGTCCACAAATATATTTAGGGAAGGCAAAGAAGAGGATTTGAAATCAAGGCAGAATTGCAGGAAACAGATTTCAGGAGGTAGATACGAATCGCCTTTAAAGCACATGAAAAGCGGCAAAACGTTGACAATGATGCCCTTGGCCAAAAAGGGCGTATGCGTTTTTTCCTGAATATATTCAGGAAAAAACGCATACGCCCTTTTTGGCCAACCAAGCCACCTGGAAAGGCAAATCAGCGCTACAAAGAAGTCTCGCTTCCCATCGGTCAAAAGGGTCATGCTGAAAAAAGTGTCAAAACCAGAAATGCAGGACAGGCCATGGAGAAATGGGAGCCTTGCTACACTGATGGGCGGGATGTAAATTGCCAAGAGCCACTCCGGAGAAGTGTCCGGTGAGTCCTGAAACATCTGAAAAACACAGCTTAGAGAGCATAGGGCACTTCCACTCATGGGGGTATAAATTGGGAAAATTAAAAATCAGCAAGACACAAGCACCCCAAAGTTTAGGGCTGCTCTGTTGACCAGGACCTCCACTTCATTCCACCTTAAATATCCCAGGAAAGAGAAAAATGGATAAAGAAGTTGTGATCCTTATGTACAATGGAATATCACTCAGCCAGGAAATCAATGTCGTAAGGTTAGTAGCAGCATGATGAGAGGATTTAGGTACAACGATTCTAAGTGAAATAAGTCACACAGAAAAGGACACTTCTCATAAGGTATCACTGATAGAGGGAATGTAAAAACCGTTACACTTGAACTGAATTACAAAACAGAACAGAGTCACACATGCAGAAAACACACTATGGCTGCTTAACGGGAAAGGTGAGGTGGGGTGATACATAAAACAAGGGTATCAAATTAGCTCAGATACCGTTCCATAAACCCAATATGTAATAGACAAGACCTACTCCTTGCTCAGAGAACTGGACTCAACATGCCCTATTCACCGCACAAGAATATATCTGACTAATAATAATCGTAAAACCTATGTATTGATATCTCTGTTAGTGTGTCAAGTGGGTGTAAAGCGGCATAAACACAGCAATGAAAAGCAGCTAAACCCCATTATAAAAATAAATTACTTTGAAACACCCATGAAACAAAGACAGTGAAAGAGAGAGAAATTCTTACACAATGCGTTCAGGGGCTGTGATGCAACCTGGATTGACCATATCTAGACCCACAGCTGGATGAGACATAAGGGTGGACACTCTTGGGGCTGAGAGGTTTGGTGAGGTTGGGTGAGCAAACGCAGACCCTTTAAAGGAATACTGCGTGGTACCCATCGCATGGGTCACAAATCTCCAGGTTCAAGGGCATCTTCCTACATCAAAAACATGCATGAGAAACCCAGAAGATGGTACACCGTGTGATGGGGAAAGGTTTCTAAAACGCACCTCATTTCTCATCTCCTTGTGCCCGGGTTCGCCATTCCAGCCGCTTTACTAGCAAGCTCCCTACTTGGAGCATCAGCACCTTTAACCTCCTGTTCCATACAGGTTGCAATTTGTCCTGAGGATAAACGGGAAGACGTGGAACCAACGAGAGACTAGCTCTTGGTGTTGGGACAGGCACAGGTCACTCTATTTTCCCATCAGAAAGAAGAATTAACCACAGGCTCAGCCTGACCCCCGGAACCAGAACAGGGCCTGAAGCCATTCTGCGATTTTGCGGCCAGCTCCCATAAAAACGAGTTGTAAAATGGAGGTTCAGGGCACTGCAATTCACAAACCTGCAGAGTTATAAATGATAACTCTCGTCCACAAATATATTGAGGGAAGGCAAAGAAGAGGATTTGAAATCAAGGCAGAATTGCAGGAAACAGATTTCAGGAGGTAGATACGAATCGCCTTTAAAGCACATGAAAAGCGGCAAAACGTTGACAATGATGCCCTTGGCCAAAAAGGGCGTATGCGTTTTTTCCTGAATATATTCAGGAAAAAACGCATACGCCCTTTTTGGCCAACCAAGCCACCTGGAAAGGCAAATCAGCGCTACAAAGAAGTCTCGCTTCCCATCGGTCAAAAGGCCCATGCTGAAAAACGTGTCAAAACCAGAAATGCAGGACAGGCCATGGAGAAATGGGAGCCTTGCTACACTGATGGGCGGGATGTAAATTGCCAAGAGCCACTCCGGAGAAGTGTCCGGTGAGTCCTGAAACATCTGAAAAACACAGCTTAGAGAGCATAGGGCACTTCCACTCATGGGGGTATAAATTGGGAAAATTAAAAATCAGCAAGACACAAGCACCCCAAAGTTTAGGGCTGCTCTGTTGACCAGGACCTCCACTTCATTCCACCTTAAATATCCCAGGAAAGAGAAAAATGGATAAAGAAGTTGTGGTCCTTATGTACATTGGAATATCACTCAGCCAGGAAATCAATGTCGTAAGGTTAGTAGCAGCATGATGAGTGGATTTAGGTACGACGATTCTAAGTGAAATAAGTCACACAGAAAAGGACACTTCTCATAAGGTATCACTGATAGAGGGAATGTAAAAACCGTTACACTTGAACTGAATTACAAAACAGAACAGAGTCACACATGCAGAAAACACACTATGGCTGCTTAACGGGAAAGGTGAGGTGGGGTGATACATAAAACAAGGGTATCAAATTAGCTCAGATACCGTTCCATAAACCCAATATGTAATAGACAAGACCTACTCCTTGCTCAGAGAACTGGACTCAACACGCCCTATTCACCGCACAAGAATATATCTGACTAATAATAATCGTAAAACCTATGTATTGATATCTCTCTGTTAGTGTGTCAAGTGGGTGTAAAGCGGCATAAACACAGCAGTGAAAAGCAGCTAAACCCCATTATAAAAATAAATTACTTTGAAACACCCATGAAACAAAGACAGTGAAAGAGAGAGAAATTCTTACACAATGCGTTCAGGGGCTGTGATGCAACCTGGATTGACCATATCTAGACGCACAGCTGGATGAGACATAAGGGTGGACACTCTTGGGGCTGAGAGGTTTGGTGAGGTTGGGTGAGCAAACGCAGACCCTTTAAAGGAATACTGCGTGGTACCCATCGCATGGGTCACAAATCTCCAGGTTCAAGGGCATCTTCCTACATCAAAAACATGCATGAGAAACCCAGAAGATGGTACACCGTGTGATGGGGAAAGGTTTCTAAAACGCACCTCATTTCTCATCTCCGTGTGCCCTGGTTCGCCATTCCAGCCGCTTTACTAGCAAGCTCCCTACTTGGAGCATCAGCACCTTTAACCTCCTGTTCCATACAGGTTGCAATTTGTCCTGAGGATAAACGGGAAGACGTGGAACCAACGAGAGACTAGCTCTTGGTGTTGGGACAGGCACAGGTCACTCTATTTTCCCATCAGAAAGAAGAATTAACCACAGGCTCAGCCTGCCCCCCGGAACCAGAACAGGGCCTGAAGCCATTCTGCGATTTTGCGGCCAGCTCCCATAAAAACGAGTTGTAAAATGGAGGTTCAGGGCACTGCAATTCACAAACCTGCAGAGTTATTAATGATAACTCTCGTCCACAAATATATTTAGGGAAGGCAAAGAAGAGGATTTGAAATCAAGGCAGAATTGCAGGAAACAGATTTCAGGAGGTAGATACGAATCGCCTTTAAAGCACATGAAAAGCGGCAAAACGTTGACAATGATGCCCTTGGCCAAAAAGGGCGTATGCGTTTTTTCCTGAATATATTCAGGAAAAAACGCATACGCCCTTTTTGGCCAACCAAGCAACATGGAAAGGCACATCAGCGCTACAAAGAAGTCTCGCTTCCCATCGGTCAAAAGGGTCATGCTGAAAAAAGTGTCAAAACCAGAAATGCAGGACAGGCCATGGAGAAATGGGAGCCTTGCTACACTGATGGGCGGGATGTAAATTGCCAAGAGCCACTCCGGAGAAGTGTCCGGTGAGTCCTGAAACATCTGAAAAACACAGCTTAGAGAGCATAGGGCACTTCCACTCATGGGGGTATAAATTGGGAAAATTAAAAATCAGCAAGACACAAGCACCCCAAAGTTTAGGGCTGCTCTGTTGACCAGGACCTCCACTTCATTCCACCTTAAATATCCCAGGAAAGAGAAAAATGGATAAAGAAGTTGTGGTCCTTATGTACAATGGAATATCACTCAGCCATGAAATCAATATCGTAAGGTAAGTAGCAGCATGATGAGTGGATTTAGGTACGACGATTCTAAGTGAAATAAGTCACACAGAAAAGGACACTTCTCATAAGGTATCACTGATAGAGGGAATGTAAAAACCGTTACACTTGAACTGAATTACAAAACAGAACAGAGTCACACATGCAGAAAACACACTATGGCTGCTTAACGGGAAAGGTGAGGTGGGGTGATACATAAAACAAGGGTATCAAATTAGCTCAGATACCGTTCCATAAACCCAATATGTAATAGACAAGACCTACTCCTTGCTCAGAGAACTGGACTCAACACGCCCTATTCACCGCACAAGAATATATCTGACTAATAATAATCGTAAAACCTATGTATTGATATCTCTCTGTTAGTGTGTCAAGTGGGTGTAAAGCGGCATAAACACAGCAGTGAAAAGCAGCTAAACCCCATTATAAAAATAAATTACTTTGAAACACCCATGAAACAAAGACAGTGAAAGAGAGAGAAATTCTTACACAATGCGTTCAGGGGCTGTGATGCAACCTGGATTGACCATATCTAGACGCACAGCTGGATGAGACATAAGGGTGGACACTCTTGGGGCTGAGAGGTTTGGTGAGGTTGGGTGAGCAAACGCAGACCCTTAAAAGGAATACTGCGTGGTACCCATCGCATGGGTCCCAAATCTCCAGGTTCAAGGGCATCTTCCTACATCAAAAACATGCATGAGAAACCCAGAAGATGGTACACCGTGTGATGGGGAAAGGTTTCTAAAACGCACCTCATTTCTCATCTCCTTGTGCCCGGGTTCGCCATTCCAGCCGCTTTACTAGCAAGCTCCCTACTTGGAGCATCAGCACCTTTAACCTCCTGTTCCATACAGGTTGCAATTTGTCCTGAGGATAAACGGGAAGACGTGGAACCAACGAGAGACTAGCTCTTGGTGTTGGGACAGGCACAGGTCACTCTATTTTCCCATCAGAAAGAAAAATTAACCACAGGCTCAGCCTGCCCCCCGGAACCAGAACAGGGCCTGAAGCCATTCTGCGATTTTGCGGCCAGCTCCCATAAAAACGAGTTGTAAAATGGAGGTTCAGGGCACTGCAATTCACAAACCTGCAGAGTTATAAATGATAACTCTCGTCCACAAATATATTGAGGGAAGGCAAAGAAGAGGATTTGAAATCAAGGCAGAATTGCAGGAAACAGATTTCAGGAGGTAGATACGAATCGCCTTTAAAGCACATGAAAAGCGGCAAAACGTTGACAATGATGCCCTTGGCCAAAAAGGGCGTATGCGTTTTTTCCTGAATATATTCAGGAAAAAACGCATACGCCCTTTTTGGCCAACCAAGCCACCTGGAAAGGCAAATCAGCGCTACAAAGAAGTCTCGCTTCCCATCGGTCAAAAGGGTCATGCTGAAAAAAGTGTCAAAACCAGAAATGCAGGACAGGCCATGGAGAAATGGGAGCCTTGCTACACTGATGGGCGGGATGTAAATTGCCAAGAGCCACTCCGGAGAAGTGTCCGGTGAGTCCTGAAACATCTGAAAAACACAGCTTAGAGAGCATAGGGCACTTCCACTCATGGGGGTATAAATTGGGAAAATTAAAAATCAGCAAGACACAAGCACCCCAAAGTTTAGGGCTGCTCTGTTGACCAGGACCTCCACTTCATTCCACCTTAAATATCCCAGGAAAGAGAAAAATGGATAAAGAAGTTGTGATCCTTATGTACAATGGAATATCACTCAGCCAGGAAATCAATGTCGTAAGGTTAGTAGCAGCATGATGAGAGGATTTAGGTACAACGATTCTAAGTGAAATAAGTCACACAGAAAAGGACACTTCTCATAAGGTATCACTGATAGAGGGAATGTAAAAACCGTTACACTTGAACTGAATTACAAAACAGAACAGAGTCACACATGCAGAAAACACACTATGGCTGCTTAACGGGAAAGGTGAGGTGGGGTGATACATAAAACAAGGGTATCAAATTAGCTCAGATACCGTTCCATAAACCCAATATGTAATAGACAAGACCTACTCCTTGCTCAGAGAACTGGACTCAACATGCCCTATTCACCGCACAAGAATATATCTGACTAATAATAATCGTAAAACCTATGTATTGATATCTCTGTTAGTGTGTCAAGTGGGTGTAAAGCGGCATAAACACAGCAATGAAAAGCAGCTAAACCCCATTATAAAAATAAATTACTTTGAAACACCCATGAAACAAAGACAGTGAAAGAGAGAGAAATTCTTACACAATGCGTTCAGGGGCTGTGATGCAACCTGGATTGACCATATCTAGACCCACAGCTGGATGAGACATAAGGGTGGACACTCTTGGGGCTGAGAGGTTTGGTGAGGTTGGGTGAGCAAACGCAGACCCTTTAAAGGAATACTGCGTGGTACCCATCGCATGGGTCCCAAATCTCCAGGTTCAAGGGCATCTTCCTACATCAAAAACATGCATGAGAAACCCAGAAGATGGTACACCGTGTGATGGGGAAAGGTTTCTAAAACGCACCTCATTTCTCATCTCCTTGTGCCCGGGTTCGCCATTCCAGCCGCTTTACTAGCAAGCTCCCTACTTGGAGCATCAGCACCTTTAACCTCCTGTTCCATACAGGTTGCAATTTGTCCTGAGGATAAACGGGAAGACGTGGAACCAACGAGAGACTAGCTCTTGGTGTTGGGACAGGCACAGGTCACTCTATTTTCCCATCAGAAAGAAGAATTAACCACAGGCTCAGCCTGACCCCCGGAACCAGAACAGGGCCTGAAGCCATTCTGCGATTTTGCGGCCAGCTCCCATAAAAACGAGTTGTAAAATGGAGGTTCAGGGCACTGCAATTCACAAACCTGCAGAGTTATAAATGATAACTCTCGTCCACAAATATATTGAGGGAAGGCAAAGAAGAGGATTTGAAATCAAGGCAGAATTGCAGGAAACAGATTTCAGGAGGTAGATACGAATCGCCTTTAAAGCACATGAAAAGCGGCAAAACGTTGACAATGATGCCCTTGGCCAAAAAGGGCGTATGCGTTTTTTCCTGAATATATTCAGGAAAAAACGCATACGCCCTTTTTGGCCAACCAAGCCACCTGGAAAGGCAAATCAGCGCTACAAAGAAGTCTCGCTTCCCATCGGTCAAAAGGCCCATGCTGAAAAACGTGTCAAAACCAGAAATGCAGGACAGGCCATGGAGAAATGGGAGCCTTGCTACACTGATGGGCGGGATGTAAATTGCCAAGAGCCACTCCGGAGAAGTGTCCGGTGAGTCCTGAAACATCTGAAAAACACAGCTTAGAGAGCATAGGGCACTTCCACTCATGGGGGTATAAATTGGGAAAATTAAAAATCAGCAAGACACAAGCACCCCAAAGTTTAGGGCTGCTCTGTTGACCAGGACCTCCACTTCATTCCACCTTAAATATCCCAGGAAAGAGAAAAATGGATAAAGAAGTTGTGGTCCTTATGTACATTGGAATATCACTCAGCCAGGAAATCAATGTCGTAAGGTTAGTAGCAGCATGATGAGTGGATTTAGGTACGACGATTCTAAGTGAAATAAGTCACACAGAAAAGGACACTTCTCATAAGGTATCACTGATAGAGGGAATGTAAAAACCGTTACACTTGAACTGAATTACAAAACAGAACAGAGTCACACATGCAGAAAACACACTATGGCTGCTTAACGGGAAAGGTGAGGTGGGGTGATACATAAAACAAGGGTATCAAATTAGCTCAGATACCGTTCCATAAACCCAATATGTAATAGACAAGACCTACTCCTTGCTCAGAGAACTGGACTCAACACGCCCTATTCACCGCACAAGAATATATCTGACTAATAATAATCGTAAAACCTATGTATTGATATCTCTCTGTTAGTGTGTCAAGTGGGTGTAAAGCGGCATAAACACAGCAGTGAAAAGCAGCTAAACCCCATTATAAAAATAAATTACTTTGAAACACCCATGAAACAAAGACAGTGAAAGAGAGAGAAATTCTTACACAATGCGTTCAGGGGCTGTGATGCAACCTGGATTGACCATATCTAGACGCACAGCTGGATGAGACATAAGGGTGGACACTCTTGGGGCTGAGAGGTTTGGTGAGGTTGGGTGAGCAAACGCAGACCCTTTAAAGGAATACTGCGTGGTACCCATCGCATGGGTCACAAATCTCCAGGTTCAAGGGCATCTTCCTACATCAAAAACATGCATGAGAAACCCAGAAGATGGTACACCGTGTGATGGGGAAAGGTTTCTAAAACGCACCTCATTTCTCATCTCCGTGTGCCCTGGTTCGCCATTCCAGCCGCTTTACTAGCAAGCTCCCTACTTGGAGCATCAGCACCTTTAACCTCCTGTTCCATACAGGTTGCAATTTGTCCTGAGGATAAACGGGAAGACGTGGAACCAACGAGAGACTAGCTCTTGGTGTTGGGACAGGCACAGGTCACTCTATTTTCCCATCAGAAAGAAGAATTAACCACAGGCTCAGCCTGCCCCCCGGAACCAGAACAGGGCCTGAAGCCATTCTGCGATTTTGCGGCCAGCTCCCATAAAAACGAGTTGTAAAATGGAGGTTCAGGGCACTGCAATTCACAAACCTGCAGAGTTATTAATGATAACTCTCGTCCACAAATATATTTAGGGAAGGCAAAGAAGAGGATTTGAAATCAAGGCAGAATTGCAGGAAACAGATTTCAGGAGGTAGATACGAATCGCCTTTAAAGCACATGAAAAGCGGCAAAACGTTGACAATGATGCCCTTGGCCAAAAAGGGCGTATGCGTTTTTTCCTGAATATATTCAGGAAAAAACGCATACGCCCTTTTTGGCCAACCAAGCAACATGGAAAGGCACATCAGCGCTACAAAGAAGTCTCGCTTCCCATCGGTCAAAAGGGTCATGCTGAAAAAAGTGTCAAAACCAGAAATGCAGGACAGGCCATGGAGAAATGGGAGCCTTGCTACACTGATGGGCGGGATGTAAATTGCCAAGAGCCACTCCGGAGAAGTGTCCGGTGAGTCCTGAAACATCTGAAAAACACAGCTTAGAGAGCATAGGGCACTTCCACTCATGGGGGTATAAATTGGGAAAATTAAAAATCAGCAAGACACAAGCACCCCAAAGTTTAGGGCTGCTCTGTTGACCAGGACCTCCACTTCATTCCACCTTAAATATCCCAGGAAAGAGAAAAATGGATAAAGAAGTTGTGGTCCTTATGTACAATGGAATATCACTCAGCCATGAAATCAATATCGTAAGGTAAGTAGCAGCATGATGAGTGGATTTAGGTACGACGATTCTAAGTGAAATAAGTCACACAGAAAAGGACACTTCTCATAAGGTATCACTGATAGAGGGAATGTAAAAACCGTTACACTTGAACTGAATTACAAAACAGAACAGAGTCACACATGCAGAAAACACACTATGGCTGCTTAACGGGAAAGGTGAGGTGGGGTGATACATAAAACAAGGGTATCAAATTAGCTCAGATACCGTTCCATAAACCCAATATGTAATAGACAAGACCTACTCCTTGCTCAGAGAACTGGACTCAACACGCCCTATTCACCGCACAAGAATATATCTGACTAATAATAATCGTAAAACCTATGTATTGATATCTCTCTGTTAGTGTGTCAAGTGGGTGTAAAGCGGCATAAACACAGCAGTGAAAAGCAGCTAAACCCCATTATAAAAATAAATTACTTTGAAACACCCATGAAACAAAGACAGTGAAAGAGAGAGAAATTCTTACACAATGCGTTCAGGGGCTGTGATGCAACCTGGATTGACCATATCTAGACGCACAGCTGGATGAGACATAAGGGTGGACACTCTTGGGGCTGAGAGGTTTGGTGAGGTTGGGTGAGCAAACGCAGACCCTTAAAAGGAATACTGCGTGGTACCCATCGCATGGGTCCCAAATCTCCAGGTTCAAGGGCATCTTCCTACATCAAAAACATGCATGAGAAACCCAGAAGATGGTACACCGTGTGATGGGGAAAGGTTTCTAAAACGCACCTCATTTCTCATCTCCTTGTGCCCGGGTTCGCCATTCCAGCCGCTTTACTAGCAAGCTCCCTACTTGGAGCATCAGCACCTTTAACCTCCTGTTCCATACAGGTTGCAATTTGTCCTGAGGATAAACGGGAAGACGTGGAACCAACGAGAGACTAGCTCTTGGTGTTGGGACAGGCACAGGTCACTCTATTTTCCCATCAGAAAGAAAAATTAACCACAGGCTCAGCCTGCCCCCCGGAACCAGAACAGGGCCTGAAGCCATTCTGCGATTTTGCGGCCAGCTCCCATAAAAACGAGTTGTAAAATGGAGGTTCAGGGCACTGCAATTCACAAACCTGCAGAGTTATAAATGATAACTCTCGTCCACAAATATATTGAGGGAAGGCAAAGAAGAGGATTTGAAATCAAGGCAGAATTGCAGGAAACAGATTTCAGGAGGTAGATACGAATCGCCTTTAAAGCACATGAAAAGCGGCAAAACGTTGACAATGATGCCCTTGGCCAAAAAGGGCGTATGCGTTTTTTCCTGAATATATTCAGGAAAAAACGCATACGCCCTTTTTGGCCAACCAAGCCACCTGGAAAGGCAAATCAGCGCTACAAAGAAGTCTCGCTTCCCATCGGTCAAAAGGCCCATGCTGAAAAACGTGTCAAAACCAGAAATGCAGGACAGGCCATGGAGAAATGGGAGCCTTGCTACACTGATGGGCGGGATGTAAATTGCCAAGAGCCACTCCGGAGAAGTGTCCGGTGAGTCCTGAAACATCTGAAAAACACAGCTTAGAGAGCATAGGGCACTTCCACTCATGGGGGTATAAATTGGGAAAATTAAAAATCAGCAAGACACAAGCACCCCAAAGTTTAGGGCTGCTCTGTTGACCAGGACCTCCACTTCATTCCACCTTAAATATCCCAGGAAAGAGAAAAATGGATAAAGAAGTTGTGGTCCTTATGTACATTGGAATATCACTCAGCCAGGAAATCAATGTCGTAAGGTTAGTAGCAGCATGATGAGTGGATTTAGGTACGACGATTCTAAGTGAAATAAGTCACACAGAAAAGGACACTTCTCATAAGGTATCACTGATAGAGGGAATGTAAAAACCGTTACACTTGAACTGAATTACAAAACAGAACAGAGTCACACATGCAGAAAACACACTATGGCTGCTTAACGGGAAAGGTGAGGTGGGGTGATACATAAAACAGGGGTATCAAATTAGCTCAGATACCGTTCCATAAACCCAATATGTAATAGACAAGACCTACTCCTTGCTCAGAGAACTGGACTCAACACGCCCTATTCACCGCACAAGAATATATCTGACTAATAATAATCGTAAAACCTATGTATTGATATCTCTCTGTTAGTGTGTCAAGTGGGTGTAAAGCGGCATAAACACAGCAGTGAAAAGCAGCTAAACCCCATTATAAAAATAAATTACTTTGAAACACCCATGAAACAAAGACAGTGAAAGAGAGAGAAATTCTTACACAATGCGTTCAGGGGCTGTGATGCAACCTGGATTGACCATATCTAGACGCACAGCTGGATGAGACATAAGGGTGGACACTCTTGGGGCTGAGAGGTTTGGTGAGGTTGGGTGAGCAAACGCAGACCCTTTAAAGGAATACTGCGTGGTACCCATCGCATGGGTCCCAAATCTCCAGGTTCAAGGGCATCTTCCTACATCAAAAACATGCATGAGAAACCCAGAAGATGGTACACCGTGTGATGGGGAAAGGTTTCTAAAACGCACCTCATTTCTCATCTCCTTGTGCCCGGGTTCGCCATTCCAGCCGCTTTACTAGCAAGCTCCCTACTTGGAGCATCAGCACCTTTAACCTCCTGTTCCATACAGGTTGCAATTTGTCCTGAGGATAAACGGGAAGACGTGGAACCAACGAGAGACTAGCTCTTGGTGTTGGGACAGGCACAGGTCACTCTATTTTCCCAACAGAAAGAAGAATTAACCACAGGCTCAGCCTGCCCCACGGAACCAGAACAGGGCCTGAAGCCATTCTGCGATTTTGCGGCCAGCTCCCATAAAAACGAGTTGTAAAATGGAGGTTCAGGGCACTGCAATTCACAAACCTGCAGAGTTATTAATGATAACTCTCGTCCACAAATATATTTAGGGAAGGCAAAGAAGAGGATTTGAAATCAAGGCAGAATTGCAGGAAACAGATTTCAGGAGGTAGATACGAATCGCCTTTAAAGCACATGAAAAGCGGCAAAACGTTGACAATGATGCCCTTGGCCAAAAAGGGCGTATGCGTTTTTTCCTGAATATATTCAGGAAAAAACGCATACGCCCTTTTTGGCCAACCAAGCCACCTGGAAAGGCAAATCAGCGCTACAAAGAAGTCTCACTTCCCATCGGTCAAAAGGGTCATGCTGAAAAACGTGTCAAAACCAGAAATGCAGGACAGGCCATGGAGAAATGGGAGCCTTGCTACACTGATGGGCGGGATGTAAATTGCCAAGAGCCACTCCGGAGAAGTGTCCGGTGAGTCCTGAAACATCTGAAAAACACAGCTTAGAGAGCATAGGGCACTTCCACTCATGGGGGTATAAATTGGGAAAATTAAAAATCAGCAAGACACAAGCACCCCAAAGTTTAGGGCTGCTCTGTTGACCAGGACCTCCACTTCATTCCACCTTAAATATCCCAGGAAAGAGAAAAATGGATAAAGAAGTTGTGATCCTTATGTACAATGGAATATCACTCAGCCAGGAAATCAATGTCGTAAGGTTAGTAGCAGCATGATGAGAGGATTTAGGTACAACGATTCTAAGTGAAATAAGTCACACAGAAAAGGACACTTCTCATAAGGTATCACTGATAGAGGGAATGTAAAAACCGTTACACTTGAACTGAATTACAAAACAGAACAGAGTCACACATGCAGAAAACACACTATGGCTGCTTAACGGGAAAGGTGAGGTGGGGTGATACATAAAACAAGGGTATCAAATTAGCTCAGATACCGTTCCATAAACCCAATATGTAGTACACAAGACCTACTCCTTGCTCAGAGAACTGGACTCAACATGCCCTATTCACCGCACAAGAATATATCTGACTAATAATAATCGTAAAACCTATGTATTGATATCTCTCTGTTAGTGTGTCAAGTGGGTGTAAAGCGGCATAAACACAGCAGTGAAAAGCAGCTAAACCCCATTATAAAAATAAATTACTTTGAAACACCCATGAAACAAAGACAGTGAAAGAGAGAGAAATTCTTACACAATGCGTTCAGGGGCTGTGATGCAACCTGGATTGACCATATCTAGACGCACAGCTGGATGAGACATAAGGGTGGACACTCTTGGGGCTGAGAGGTTTGGTGAGGTTGGGTGAGCAAACGCAGACCCTTTAAAGGAATACTGCGTGGTACCCATCGCATGGGTCCCAAATCTCCAGGTTCAAGGGCATCTTCCTACATCAAAAACATGCATGAGAAACCCAGAAGATGGTACACCGTGTGATGGGGAAAGGTTTCTAAAACGCACCTCATTTCTCATCTCCTTGTGCCTGGGTTCGCCATTCCAGCCGCTTTACTAGCAAGCTCCCTACTTGGAGCATCAGCACCTTTAACCTCCTGTTCCATACAGGTTGCAATTTGTCCTGAGGATAAACGGGAAGACGTGGAACCAACGAGAGACTAGCTCTTGGTGTTGGGACAGGCACAGGTCACTCTATTTTCCCATCAGAAAGAAAAATTAACCACAGGCTCAGCCTGCCCCCCGGAACCAGAACAGGGCCTGAAGCCATTCTGCGATTTTGCGGCCAGCTCCCATAAAAACGAGTTGTAAAATGGAGGTTCAGGGCACTGCAATTCACAAACCTGCAGAGTTATAAATGATAACTCTCGTCCACAAATATATTGAGGGAAGGCAAAGAAGAGGATTTGAAATCAAGGCAGAATTGCAGGAAACAGATTTCAGGAGGTAGATACGAATCGCCTTTAAAGCACATGAAAAGCGGCAAAACGTTGACAATGATGCCCTTGGCCAAAAAGGGCGTATGCGTTTTTTCCTGAATATATTCAGGAAAAAACGCATACGCTCTTTTTGGCCAACCAAGCCACCTGGAAAGGCAAATCAGCGCTACAAAGAAGTCTCGCTTCCCATCGGTCAAAAGGCCCATGCTGAAAAAAGTGTCAAAACCAGAAATGCAGGACAGGCCATGGAGAAATGGGAGCCTTGCTACACTGATGGGCGGGATGTAAATTGCCAAGAGCCACTCCGGAGAAGTGTCCGGTGAGTCCTGAAACATCTGAAAAACACAGCTTAGAGAGCATAGGGCACTTCCACTCATGGGGGTATAAATTGGGAAAATTAAAAATCAGCAAGACACAAGCACCCCAAAGTTTAGGGCTGCTCTGTTGACCAGGACCTCCATTTCATTCCACCTTAAATATCCCAGGAAAGAGAAAAATGGATAAAGAAGTTGTGATCCTTATGTACAATGGAATATCACTCAGCCATGAAATCAATGTCGTAAGGTTAGTAGCAGCATGATGAGAGGATTTAGGTACAACGATTCTAAGTGAAATAAGTCACACAGAAAAGGACACTTCTCATAAGGTATCACTGATAGAGGGAATGTAAAAACCGTTACACTTGAACTGAATTACAAAACAGAACAGAGTCACACATGCAGAAAACACACTATGGCTGCTTAACGGGAAAGGTGAGGTGGGGTGATACATAAAACAAGGGTATCAAATTAGCTCAGATACCGTTCCATAAACCCAATATGTAATAGACAAGACCTACTCCTTGCTCAGAGAACTGGACTCAACATGCCCTATTCACCGCACAAGAATATATCTGACTAATAATAATCGTAAAACCTATGTATTGATATCTCTCTGTTAGTGTGTCAAGTGGGTGTAAAGCGGCATAAACACAGCAGTGAAAAGCAGCTAAACCCCATTATAAAAATAAATTACTTTGAAACACCCATGAAACAAAGACAGTGAAAGAGAGAGAAATTCTTACACAATGCGTTCAGGGGCTGTGATGCAACCTGGATTGACCATATCTAGACCCACAGCTGGATGAGACATAAGGGTGGACACTCTTGGGGCTGAGAGGTTTGGTGAGGTTGGGTGAGCAAACGCAGACCCTTTAAAGGAATACTGCGTGGTACCCATCGCATGGGTCCCAAATCTCCAGGTTCAAGGGCATCTTCCTACATCAAAAACATGCATGAGAAACCCAGAAGATGGTACACCGTGTGATGGGGAAAGGTTTCTAAAACGCACCTCATTTCTCATCTCCTTGTGCCCGGGTTCGCCATTCCAGCCGCTTTACTAGCAAGCTCCCTACTTGGAGCATCAGCACCTTTAACCTCCTGTTCCATACAGGTTGCAATTTGTCCTGAGGATAAACGGGAAGACGTGGAACCAACGAGAGACTAGCTCTTGGTGTTGGGACAGGCACAGGTCACTCTATTTTCCCATCAGAAAGAAGAATTAACCACAGGCTCAGCCTGACCCCCGGAACCAGAACAGGGCCTGAAGCCATTCTGCGATTTTGCGGCCAGCTCCCATAAAAACGAGTTGTAAAATGGAGGTTCAGGGCACTGCAATTCACAAACCTGCAGAGTTATAAATGATAACTCTCGTCCACAAATATATTGAGGGAAGGCAAAGAAGAGGATTTGAAATCAAGGCAGAATTGCAGGAAACAGATTTCAGGAGGTAGATACGAATCGCCTTTAAAGCACATGAAAAGCGGCAAAACGTTGACAATGATGCCCTTGGCCAAAAAGGGCGTATGCGTTTTTTCCTGAATATATTCAGGAAAAAACGCATACGCCCTTTTTGGCCAACCAAGCCACCTGGAAAGGCAAATCAGCGCTACAAAGAAGTCTCGCTTCCCATCGGTCAAAAGGCCCATGCTGAAAAAAGTGTCAAAACCAGAAATGCAGGACAGGCCATGGAGAAATGGGAGCCTTGCTACACTGATGGGCGGGATGTAAATTGCCAAGAGCCACTCCGGAGAAGTGTCCGGTGAGTCCTGAAACATCTGAAAAACACAGCTTAGAGAGCATAGGGCACTTCCACTCATGGGGGTATAAATTGGGAAAATTAAAAATCAGCAAGACACAAGCACCCCAAAGTTTAGGGCTGCTCTGTTGACCAGGACCTCCACTTCATTCCACCTTAAATATCCCAGGAAAGAGAAAAATGGATAAAGAAGTTGTGGTCCTTATGTACATTGGAATATCACTCAGCCAGGAAATCAATGTCGTAAGGTTAGTAGCAGCATGATGAGTGGATTTAGGTACGACGATTCTAAGTGAAATAAGTCACACAGAAAAGGACACTTCTCATAAGGTATCACTGATAGAGGGAATGTAAAAACCGTTACACTTGAACTGAATTACAAAACAGAACAGAGTCACACATGCAGAAAACACACTATGGCTGCTTAACGGGAAAGGTGAGGTGGGGTGATACATAAAACAAGGGTATCAAATTAGCTCAGATACCGTTCCATAAACCCAATATGTAATAGACAAGACCTACTCCTTGCTCAGAGAACTGGACTCAACACGCCCTATTCACCGCACAAGAATATATCTGACTAATAATAATCGTAAAACCTATGTATTGATATCTCTCTGTTAGTGTGTCAAGTGGGTGTAAAGCGGCATAAACACAGCAGTGAAAAGCAGCTAAACCCCATTATAAAAATAAATTACTTTGAAACACCCATGAAACAAAGACAGTGAAAGAGAGAGAACTTCTTACACAATGCGTTCAGGGGCTGTGATGCAACCTGGATTGACCATATCTAGACGCACAGCTGGATGAGACATAAGGGTGGACACTCTTGGGGCTGAGAGGTTTGGTGAGGTTGGGTGAGCAAACGCAGACCCTTTAAAGGAATACTGCGTGGTACCCATCGCATGGGTCCCAAATCTCCAGGTTCAAGGGCATCTTCCTACATCAAAAACATGCATGAGAAACCCAGAAGATGGTACACCGTGTGATGGGGAAAGGTTTCTAAAACGCACCTCATTTCTCATCTCCTTGTGCCCGGGTTCGCCATTCCAGCCGCTTTACTAGCAAGCTCCCTACTTGGAGCATCAGCACCTTTAACCTCCTGTTCCATACAGGTTGCAATTTGTCCTGAGGATAAACGGGAAGACGTGGAACCAACGAGAGACTAGCTCTTGGTGTTGGGACAGGCACAGGTCACTCTATTTTCCCATCAGAAAGAAGAATTAACCACAGGCTCAGCCTGCCCCCCGGAACCAGAACAGGGCCTGAAGCCATTCTGCGATTTTGCGGCCAGCTCCCATAAAAACGAGTTGTAAAATGGAGGTTCAGGGCACTGCAATTCACAAACCTGCAGAGTTATAAATGATAACTCTCGTCCACAAATATATTGAGGGAAGGCAAAGAAGAGGATTTGAAATCAAGGCAGAATTGCAGGAAACAGATTTCAGGAGGTAGATACGAATCGCCTTTAAAGCACATGAAAAGCGGCAAAACGTTGACAATGATGCCCTTGGCCAAAAAGGGCGTATGCGTTTTTTCCTGAATATATTCAGGAAAAAACGCATACGCCCTTTTTGGCCAACCAAGCCACCTGGAAAGGCAAATCAGCGCTACAAAGAAGTCTCGCTTCCCATCGGTCAAAAGGCCCATGCTGAAAAACGTGTCAAAACCAGAAATGCAGGACAGGCCATGGAGAAATGGGAGCCTTGCTACACTGATGGGCGGGATGTAAATTGCCAAGAGCCACTCCGGAGAAGTGTCCGGTGAGTCCTGAAACATCTGAAAAACACAGCTTAGAGAGCATAGGGCACTTCCACTCATGGGGGTATAAATTGGGAAAATTAAAAATCAGCAAGACACAAGCACCCCAAAGTTTAGGGCTGCTCTGTTGACCAGGACCTCCACTTCATTCCACCTTAAATATCCCAGGAAAGAGAAAAATGGATAAAGAAGTTGTGGTCCTTATGTACATTGGAATATCACTCAGCCAGGAAATCAATGTCGTAAGGTTAGTAGCAGCATGATGAGTGGATTTAGGTACGACGATTCTAAGTGAAATAAGTCACACAGAAAAGGACACTTCTCATAAGGTATCACTGATAGAGGGAATGTAAAAACCGTTACACTTGAACTGAATTACAAAACAGAACAGAGTCACACATGCAGAAAACACACTATGGCTGCTTAACGGGAAAGGTGAGGTGGGGTGATACATAAAACAGGGGTATCAAATTAGCTCAGATACCGTTCCATAAACCCAATATGTAATAGACAAGACCTACTCCTTGCTCAGAGAACTGGACTCAACACGCCCTATTCACCGCACAAGAATATATCTGACTAATAATAATCGTAAAACCTATGTATTGATATCTCTCTGTTAGTGTGTCAAGTGGGTGTAAAGCGGCATAAACACAGCAGTGAAAAGCAGCTAAACCCCATTATAAAAATAAATTACTTTGAAACACCCATGAAACAAAGACAGTGAAAGAGAGAGAAATTCTTACACAATGCGTTCAGGGGCTGTGATGCAACCTGGATTGACCATATCTAGACGCACAGCTGGATGAGACATAAGGGTGGACACTCTTGGGGCTGAGAGGTTTGGTGAGGTTGGGTGAGCAAACGCAGACCCTTTAAAGGAATACTGCGTGGTACCCATCGCATGGGTCCCAAATCTCCAGGTTCAAGGGCATCTTCCTACATCAAAAACATGCATGAGAAACCCAGAAGATGGTACACCGTGTGATGGGGAAAGGTTTCTAAAACGCACCTCATTTCTCATCTCCTTGTGCCCGGGTTCGCCATTCCAGCCGCTTTACTAGCAAGCTCCCTACTTGGAGCATCAGCACCTTTAACCTCCTGTTCCATACAGGTTGCAATTTGTCCTGAGGATAAACGGGAAGACGTGGAACCAACGAGAGACTAGCTCTTGGTGTTGGGACAGGCACAGGTCACTCTATTTTCCCATCAGAAAGAAGAATTAACCACAGGCTCAGCCTGCCCCACGGAACCAGAACAGGGCCTGAAGCCATTCTGCGATTTTGCGGCCAGCTCCCATAAAAACGAGTTGTAAAATGGAGGTTCAGGGCACTGCAATTCACAAACCTGCAGAGTTATTAATGATAACTCTCGTCCACAAATATATTTAGGGAAGGCAAAGAAGAGGATTTGAAATCAAGGCAGAATTGCAGGAAACAGATTTCAGGAGGTAGATACGAATCGCCTTTAAAGCACATGAAAAGCGGCAAAACGTTGACAATGATGCCCTTGGCCAAAAAGGGCGTATGCGTTTTTTCCTGAATATATTCAGGAAAAAACGCATACGCCCTTTTTGGCCAACCAAGCCACCTGGAAAGGCAAATCAGCGCTACAAAGAAGTCTCGCTTCCCATCGGTCAAAAGGGTCATGCTGAAAAAAGTGTCAAAACCAGAAATGCAGGACAGGCCATGGAGAAATGGGAGCCTTGCTACACTGATGGGCGGGATGTAAATTGCCAAGAGCCACTCCGGAGAAGTGTCCGGTGAGTCCTGAAACATCTGAAAAACACAGCTTAGAGAGCATAGGGCACTTCCACTCATGGGGGTATAAATTGGGAAAATTAAAAATCAGCAAGACACAAGCACCCCAAAGTTTAGGGCTGCTCTGTTGACCAGGACCTCCACTTCATTCCACCTTAAATATCCCAGGAAAGAGAAAAATGGATAAAGAAGTTGTGATCCTTATATACAATGGAATATCACTCAGCCAGGAAATCAATGTCGTAAGGTTAGTAGCAGCATGATGAGAGGATTTAGGTACAACGATTCTAAGTGAAATAAGTCACACAGAAAAGGACACTTCTCATAAGGTATCACTGATAGAGGGAATGTAAAAACCGTTACACTTGAACTGAATTACAAAACAGAACAGAGTCACACATGCAGAAAACACACTATGGCTGCTTAACGGGAAAGGTGAGGTGGGGTGATACATAAAACAAGGGTATCAAATTAGCTCAGATACCGTTCCATAAACCCAATATGTAGTACACAAGACCTACTCCTTGCTCAGAGAACTGGACTCAACATGCCCTATTCACCGCACAAGAATATATCTGACTAATAATAATCGTAAAACCTATGTATTGATATCTCTCTGTTAGTGTGTCAAGTGGGTGTAAAGCGGCATAAACACAGCAGTGAAAAGCAGCTAAACCCCATTATAAAAATAAATTACTTTGAAACACCCATGAAACGAAGACAGTGAAAGAGAGAGAAATTCTTACACAATGCGTTCAGGGGCTGTGATGCAACCTGGATTGACCATATCTAGACGCACAGCTGGATGAGACATAAGGGTGGACACTCTTGGGGCTGAGAGGTTTGGTGAGGTTGGGTGAGCAAACGCAGACCCTTTAAAGGAATACTGCGTGGTACCCATCGCATGGGTCCCAAATCTCCAGGTTCAAGGGCATCTTCCTACATCAAAAACATGCATGAGAAACCCAGAAGATGGTACACCGTGTGATGGGGAAAGGTTTCTAAAACGCACCTCATTTCTCATCTCCTTGTGCCCGGGTTCGCCATTCCAGCCGCTTTACTAGCAAGCTCCCTACTTGGAGCATCAGCACCTTTAACCTCCTGTTCCATACAGGTTGCAATTTGTCCTGAGGATAAACGGGAAGACGTGGAACCAACGAGAGACTAGCTCTTGGTGTTGGGACAGGCACAGGTCACTCTATTTTCCCATCAGAAAGAAGAATTAACCACAGGCTCAGCCTGACCCCCGGAACCAGAACAGGGCCTGAAGCCATTCTGCGATTTTGCGGCCAGCTCCCATAAAAACGAGTTGTAAAATGGAGGTTCAGGGCACTGCAATTCACAAACCTGCAGAGTTATTAATGATAACTCTCGTCCACAAATATATTTAGGGAAGGCAAAGAAGAGGATTTGAAATCAAGGCAGAATTGCAGGAAACAGATTTCAGGAGGTAGATACGAATCGCCTTTAAAGCACATGAAAAGCGGCAAAACGTTGACAATGATGCCCTTGGCCAAAAAGGGCGTATGCGTTTTTTCCTGAATATATTCAGGAAAAAACGCATACGCCCTTTTTGGCCAACCAAGCCACCTGGAAAGGCAAATCAGCGCTACAAAGAAGTCTCGCTTCCCATCGGTCAAAAGGGTCATGCTGAAAAAAGTGTCAAAACCAGAAATGCAGGACAGGCCATGGAGAAATGGGAGCCTTGCTACACTGATGGGCGGGATGTAAATTGCCAAGAGCCACTCCGGAGAAGTGTCCGGTGAGTCCTGAAACATCTGAAAAACACAGCTTAGAGAGCATAGGGCACTTCCACTCATGGGGGTATAAATTGGGAAAATTAAAAATCAGCAAGACACAAGCACCCCAAAGTTTAGGGCTGCTCTGTTGACCAGGACCTCCACTTCATTCCACCTTAAATATCCCAGGAAAGAGAAAAATGGATAAAGAAGTTGTGATCCTTATGTACAATGGAATATCACTCAGCCATGAAATCAATGTCGTAAGGTTAGTAGCAGCATGATGAGAGGATTTAGGTACAACGATTCTAAGTGAAATAAGTCACACAGAAAAGGACACTTCTCATAAGGTATCACTGATAGAGGGAATGTAAAAACCGTTACACTTGAACTGAATTACAAAACAGAACAGAGTCACACATGCAGAAAACACACTATGGCTGCTTAACGGGAAAGGTGAGGTGGGGTGATACATAAAACAAGGGTATCAAATTAGCTCAGATACCGTTCCATAAACCCAATATGTAATAGACAAGACCTACTCCTTGCTCAGAGAACTGGACTCAACACGCCCTATTCACCGCACAAGAATATATCTGACTAATAATAATCGTAAAACCTATGTATTGATATCTCTCTGTTAGTGTGTCAAGTGGGTGTAAAGCGGCATAAACACAGCAGTGAAAAGCAGCTAAACCCCATTATAAAAATAAATTACTTTGAAACACCCATGAAACAAAGACAGTGAAAGAGAGAGAACTTCTTACACAATGCGTTCAGGGGCTGTGATGCAACCTGGATTGACCATATCTAGACGCACAGCTGGATGAGACATAAGGGTGGACACTCTTGGGGCTGAGAGGTTTGGTGAGGTTGGGTGAGCAAACGCAGACCCTTTAAAGGAATACTGCGTGGTACCCATCGCATGGGTCCCAAATCTCCAGGTTCAAGGGCATCTTCCTACATCAAAAACATGCATGAGAAACCCAGAAGATGGTACACCGTGTGATGGGGAAAGGTTTCTAAAACGCACCTCATTTCTCATCTCCTTGTGCCCGGGTTCGCCATTCCAGCCGCTTTACTAGCAAGCTCCCTACTTGGAGCATCAGCACCTTTAACCTCCTGTTCCATACAGGTTGCAATTTGTCCTGAGGATAAACGGGAAGACGTGGAACCAACGAGAGACTAGCTCTTGGTGTTGGGACAGGCACAGGTCACTCTATTTTCCCATCAGAAAGAAGAATTAACCACAGGCTCAGCCTGCCCCCCGGAACCAGAACAGGGCCTGAAGCCATTCTGCGATTTTGCGGCCAGCTCCCATAAAAACGAGTTGTAAAATGGAGGTTCAGGGCACTGCAATTCACAAACCTGCAGAGTTATTAATGATAACTCTCGTCCACAAATATATTTAGGGAAGGCAAAGAAGAGGATTTGAAAGCAAGGCAGAATTGCAGGAAACAGATTTCAGGAGGTAGATACGAATCGCCTTTAAAGCACATGAAAAGCGGCAAAACGTTGACAATGATGCCCTTGGCCAAAAAGGGCGTATGCGTTTTTTCCTGAATATATTCAGGAAAAAACGCATACGCCCTTTTTGGCCAACCAAGCAACATAGAAAGGCACATCAGCGCTACAAAGAAGTCTCGCTTCCCATCGGTCAAAAGGGTCATGCTGAAAAAAGTGTCAAAACCAGAAATGCAGGACAGGCCATGGAGAAATGGGAGCCTTGCTACACTGATGGGCGGGATGTAAATTGCCAAGAGCCACTCCGGAGAAGTGTCCGGTGAGTCCTGAAACATCTGAAAAACACAGCTTAGAGAGCATAGGGCACTTCCACTCATGGGGGTATAAATTGGGAAAATTAAAAATCAGCAAGACACAAGCACCCCAAAGTTTA